>NC_069500.1:852961831-853261831 GCF_027579735.1 Bombina bombina | reverse complement strand
CGCTTCAGGTGGACCTGAAGCGGAGTGGGTCGGAAGCAGAATCCGCTGCTTCATAAATCGACCCCATAGAGCCATCTAATATATATATATATATATATATATATATATATATAAAATAAAGATGAAAGGCGCACTCCCACTCGCTTTTGAAATAAGGACCAGGGTGCAACAGATTCCAAATACCACAGTCCAATGATTGCAGTCTCTGGATTTAACTCACAGCAAACTTTATTGTGAAAGTTTTTGTAGCATTCACTCCTTCCTCAGCCGTCTGAGGAAGGAGTGAATGCTCCAAAAACGTTCACAATAAAGTTTGCTGTGAGTTAAATCCAGAGAGTGCAATCATTGGACTGTGGTGTATGTATATATATGTATGTATATATGTATTCTCTGACCCTGTCAGAAGAAGGGACGCTACAAGTCCCGAAACGTTACTTAAATAAATTTCTAGCTTGATGGCAGAAGACCAATTCCCGTGATCTATATATCGCATATGATATTATATGAACTCTTCTTGCCAACCTGGACTTGGTAACGTTGGAGGATTACTGGAGAGACACAGGAAATTCAACATCTTCTGGGACACAGATAAGAAAAACACCGGTTTGAGCCGATAAGTTTATAGTGTATAAGTTACACATATGCTTTATTTACATTTTAATCTTGTGAGTGGCCATTTGGCATGTGTGATATTAAACTGTTTATACTCTGCATTTGGAAACATTGTATATTAAGAATTTCTGGGGAAAAGCAAGCAGGGATACTTGCCTAGATGTACTAATTTCCTATGCAAATATTTACATTGATTTATATATACAGTATATATATATATATATATATATATATATATATATATATATATAAAATTTTTTTTAAAAGAGAAAAAGAGAGAGAACATTTCCTTCTAAATGAAGAACAAAATATTTGAAGTATTTCTATTAAAAAAAAATATTTTTATTCAATTTGTTTGGAGGCTCGCCGGAGCTTGATAAATATGCCCCAATGTGTTTAACTGGTAAGGTCTTTAATGTGTATATACAGTATGTGTATATATATATATATATATATATATATATATATATATATACATGTGTGTATGTATGTGTGGGCATTCCCCATATAAACACATATATACACACATGTATATGCATGTATATATATATATTTATTAGAAATGTACATTAGTTTTCAGATGAATGCACATTTGTCCAAAAATTTGATTTTTGTTGCTTTTTAACTAAATGAAAATCCAAATGAATGCACCAACGAATATAAAGAAAACTAAAAAATACAGACAAAAATTATATTCCTTATACCTTAGCATGCTCTCCATAGCACATTAAGATAAGTTTTGTGAAAAGTTCACCTGTAGCTTTGAAATATTTACATTAGTTTAAATGAAAACAAATGTAAATGTTTAACGAATACCGAATATTGCGAGGGCAAGAGGAGTGAGGACAGAACAGGGGCTTTCTGGCCAAATCTGACAGTGACAGACTTAGTCACAAAAGTGCCGCCCCCTCTCAAGTGCAGCCTTGGTCTGTTGGACCCACTTGGTCCCATCATTAAGCCGCCCCTGAATATGCTTGATGCTGCACACACTTCAATTAATTAATTCAATAAGATTTTGATGATCATACTTTATTTGTAATTTTTATACATTTCATAGTTTAAAAGTATAATTTATTCCATATGTTCACAATCCAGTTTTTGTTTTCAAACATCTGAACTGAGAATGTATAAGAACTTTAATAATTAAAAAGAACAGCTAAGGAATTACAGTCTAAACAGATTAAAATGGGTTTTCAACAGGTTAACCAGCCCAAAAAGACTTTGAAAAGCTACAGGAAAAGGTGTTTACAAAAGAGATGAGCTCAGCTGAGAACAAATGGTGTCCACCTAGGGCGCAGCCTCTTTCTGCCCAATCTGTGCTTTTTATAGAACGGCTTAACCCCAGACGTACATTTCAGCCTATACGGGCCTCCTCAGTGGAGAGGCAGCTAAATTCCTAAAGGCACAGTGAGCAAGGGGTCCATGTCTGGTTGCCCTTAGGGCAACTAAAACCACAAAAAAAGGAGATCTTTTGAGTTCCTCTCTTTTGTGATTTTATGAAATTAAATAACAGAGTGAAGGTGTCCTCATGGGATAGGTACAGAGGATGATTTATCAGAAGTAGATGAAACCCTTGGGTAATCCCCATTAACAGCCATCGAAGGCACTCCACTTAGGATTTCTGATGGAATGTATCAGTCTAATTTATAGCTATGGTTTTTCATACACCACAACACAAAAAAGAACAACCAATTGATACAATTATGATTTTATGATCAACTTATAACAGCTCTAGGATCAGTTATTCTTCTGCTATTCTTTTTCTTTTATTCTACAAGGTAAAATAATACTACTGATGAGTGTCACCAGTGATAATTGTACTCTTTGGATTACTGTGATCTTTTGGGATTTCAAGTTCATTTCTTGAAATGTCACCATATCTCACAAGATTTCATAGTAAACTTTAGCTGGGGAGGAAAAGAAAGTGACTTTTCTTGGACATACCAGATCCATGATCTCTTGCTAGTCCTGGGAAAAACATTTGACTTGGATGCTGAAAGTTTCTCCACAGGAGATATATATATAGAGAGAGAGATAGATAGATAGATAGATAGATAGATAGATAGATAGACAGACAGACAGACAGACAGACAGACAGATAGATAGATAGATAGATAGATAGATAGATAGAGATATATCGATATGTTCATGCAATTATTTTCTAGTCATTTTTTTTTACATTTATACTACATTACATTCAAGTGATCCCTTTACAAAAAAAAAAAACAAATTTAATTGGATCTTTGTATCCCTAAAAATATTGGTTTACAATAAAAATATAGTTTTATAAATAAAAATCAAATAATGTTAAGGTCTCATAGAAGTCGTCATCATCAGAATAGCAACAAAAACAAAATAAAAATAAAAAACTACTGTCAATTTTAAATTCTGTCCTACACTTATGTTTAGATTTAGTGTGACAGGTATGGTGAGAACTAAGAACTGATTTAAAGCTAAAGAGAGAGTTAATCCCTTTAAACCTTGGGATACAATGCACAGCAGACTTGAAACCTTGTGTTAAGAAATGTCACACTTCCAAGGCCAGTGTTTGGATCACCTTGACAGTTTTATGTTTCATTCAAAGTCTGGGACATTTTTCCTGTAATTATTTTAGTCAAACACATTAAAAAGGGATAGATATTGATGTTACTGTTTAGACCTTCACTTTTATTCTGCTATTTAACTTACACTTCTTCTTAACAAACAACTTATCTATAACACAAAAAAAAGAAAAAAAGTAATAGAAAAACATTTAACTGAAATGGAATCATTTAACACGCAACAATTTACCAGTATTCTTTTTCTTAGGAGGATTGTAAAGATGTTATACAAGATTTTTACTTAAAGGGACATTCCAAACAAAATGTCAATGCACAATGATAAATTGCATTTTTGAATAGAAACATATGTATTAGCAAATATGCTTCTAGTAAAAGTTAACACTGTTTTAGTGATAACATTTTCCTATGCACGTGCATGTGAAGCATAGCTAGAAATTCTCACTGCACCAGAATTTTAAATACGGCAGCTGCTCAGAGCACCAGTGGGGCTTGTAATCATTTTAGCAATTAACAAATGTAGCTATTACTAGGGGTCATGTCCTACAAAAAAAAGTGTGGGAACTCATCAAAATGTTCACCCCCTCACAATATATATATATATATATATATATATATATATATATACACACACACACACACACATATATATATATATGAAAGAAATTTAAAACCAATGAAGGGCTGAATTGTTGCCTTTGAGACTGAGGCTATTTAGGCTTATCCTACTACAAGATGTTCCACAAACACCATAAATTGCAAGGGCCATTTTTTTCTTTGTGTGTACACATGTATTTCCCTTGCAAACATCATCCCAGCTATCTCTGGAAGAACTAAAAGTAATTCAAATTAGAAAGAAAGCAGGAAGGACATGACTCTTCTCTGCTTGATGAGCACATTTTTTTCTTTGGTAAAACACTTTACTTATTTTAAAACAAATGTAAAATAACTAAACTAGACACACATGAATGCCTTTTGTTTAATGTCAAGATCCAGCGTGTTTTCAACTAACATGGTGCATAGCCAGCTTAGCTTCAGTTCCTCACACCTTCCTTCCTCCCCCCTTCTTCCTTTCCAGGGTGGGCTGAGACCTCCGTGTCTGACAGCAACTTCAGACTCCTCTTCTGTAACAGAGTCTCACCCACTTACGGTGAAATAATCCTATTTCCGATGAGGGGAGCTAAATAACACCAGAGTAAGCCACACATAAATGTAAACATCATGTGTGTCACAGAGTGTGGGGCGATCACACAGCAGGAATGCTGAGCAGCTTGCATTTAGTGTATTGTAGGAAGTGTTACTGCCCATTATTAGAGGATTTTACTATTTCTCTAACCAGACTGTGCTCCAGCTCCTCCCACCAGCAGCAGCAGCAGTGTTTTGAAGCATTTATGTTCTCTGCCCAGGGGAACTTAGTTCCAACTGCAAAAATAGTGCAGGAACTCCATCTTCATGCGTTCCCGCTGGACTTGACCACTGGCTATTACCAGATGGTACAAGCACCTTAGGCTCTTTGAACAAGTGCTGTGTTTAAAATGCTGGTGCATGGTTCATACTAAAATACACTTTTTAAACAGCTATAGCTTTTATTAGAAACATTTTTGCTAAAACATGTATATTACAAAAATGCTTCTATGCAAAACTGAAATTCATCCACGTGGATTCTATTTTTGGCTGGAATGTCACTTTAAGTACCAGATGAATAACTAATATTCCTTCAGTGGTATCTATGCATTATTTATCAATAATAAAGACATTTTTAATACACTTTTATTACTGATATTAAATTTAAATGCAATGACATCTAATGAATTTAGATTAAATACAATAATATTTAAGTAAGTGCCAAGAAAGAATGCTTATAGCGAATGTTTAGCAAGGGTCATAAGGTTATATTCTCAAACATGTTTACTGTCTTTATCACCACTTAATTAAGATCCAAATTTTACAATTTCACTCTTCTATTATGGAAGATAAGAGTCCCCTGAGTATTTTTTATATAAAAATATGTTTCACTTTTTAATAAGCTCAATTAAACAATATTCAGGGGTATTAAAACAGCTTCAACATAGAAAAGACTGGATTTGTAAGTGAACATTATCTGATTAATTCCCTAGGGCAAATCTTGCATTGTATCCATTGTTCCTTTTAGCAGTTTTCTTCACATCGATTAAGTTAATGCTTACATTTAGGTTATTTATTAACGTGAATATTTTTTTTTTTTTTTTTAAAAAAAAGATAATTTTATAAATTAAATATTATTTATGGTCTACGTCATTCAACATGATAGAAGCAAATAGCCTAAATAAAATTTAAATGCCAATTTCATTTCTTAACCCCTTAAGGACCAGAACATTTTTCAATTTTCTTACCATTGAAGGGATACCAATCCCAATTTTTTTCTTTCATGATTCAGATAGAACATTATATTTTAATCAACTTTTTAATTTACTCCTATTATCAATTTTTCTTTGTTCTCTTGCTATCTTTATTTTAAAAGCAGGAATGTAAATCTTAGCAGCCAGCCCATTTTAGGTTCAGCACCATGGATAGAGCTTGTTTATTGGATGCTTACATTTACCCACAATAAGCAAGCATAACCCAGGTTCTCAACCAAAAATGGTCCGGCTTCTATGTATCACATTTCTGCTTTTTAAATAAAGATAGCAAAAGAATGAAGAAAAATTGATAATAGGAGTAAATTAGAAAATTGCTTAAAACTGCATGCTCTATCTGAATCATGAAAGAAAAAATGTGGGTTTAGTGTCCCTTTAAGGACCAGGGCTATTTTTACATTACTGCAGTGTTTGTGTTTAGCTGTCATTTTCCTCTTACTCATTCTCTGTACCCACATATTATATACCGTTTTTCTCGCCATTAAATTAACTTTCTAAAGATACCATTATTTTCATCATATACTATAAAAAATTATAAAATATGATGAAAAAAATGGAAAAAAAACCCCACACTTTTTCTAACTGTGATCCCAAAAATCTGTTACACATCTACAACCACCAAAAAACACCCATGCTAAATAGTTTCTACATTTTGTCCTGAGTTTAGAAATGCCCAATGTTAACATGTTCTTTGCTTTTTTTGCAAGTTATAGGGCAATAACTACAAGTAGCACTTTGCTATTTCCAAACCATTTTTTTCTTTAAAATTACATTGGAACACTGATATCTCTCAGGAATCCCTGAATAACCCTTCACATGTATATATTTTTTTTTTATTAGACAACCAAAAGTATTGATCTAGGCCCATTTTTGGTATATTTCATGCCACCATTTCACTGCCAAATGCAATCAAATAGAATTTTTTTTTCACTTTTTCACAAACTTTAGGTTTCCCACTGAAATTATTTACAAACGGCTTGTGCAATTATGGCACACATGGCTGTAAATGCTTCTCTGGGATCTCCTTTGTTCAGAAATAGCAGGCATATATGGCTTTGGCATTGCTTTTTGGTAATTAGAAGGCCGCTAAATGCTGCTGCGCACCACACGTGTATTATGCCCAGCAGTGAAGGGGTTAATTAGGTAGCTTGTAATGAGCTTGAAGGGTTAAGTTTAGTTGTAGTGTAGAGATCAGCCTCCCACCTGACACATCCCACCCCTTGATCCCTCCCTGACCACTCTCAAACAGCTATCTTCCCTCCCCCACCTCACTATTGTCACCACCATCTTTAATACAGGCAAAATGTCTGCCAGTATAAAAACAAACAATTTTTATTTTAAAAGATATATTTTCTGAAGGTAGGATCCCCCTTTACCATCCAACCTCCTATTTTCCACCATTTTGAGTACTGGCAGCTGCCTGCCAGTAAACACTTTGCAATATAATGTTGCTTTTTTTACTGTTATTGCTATTATTCCCAATTTTTCTGTAGTTTGTAGCCTCCCCCCTCAATAACCTCCCCCTCCCAGATCCCTTTCCCAACATTATTTCCCCCCCCCCCCCCTCACCCTCTCCTCCCACCACCCTCTCGCACCAAGTTCAAATGGCAGATCCCGGGCGCGCTCGCACATGCCCCACATGCGCGATCCCTAGAGTAAATTTCTACTGCTTGGAGAAAGTTTGCCAGCGATGAGCCACCATCACTGGCCGATGCAGAGAGGGCCACAGAGTGGCTCTCTCTGCATCGGTGTGCAAAAAAAGGTATTGCAGTGATACCTTAATATCGAGGAATCACGGCAATACCTTAAAGGCTTGAAGCTGCTTGAATCCCTGACAATGTACAGGGTACGTCATTGGTCGTTAACGACCAGTTTTTGTATGACGTACCCTGGACGATGTTGGTCGTTAAAGGGTTAAAGGGACATGAAACCTCAAAGATTTAGCTATAGCATACATTTTTAAATAACTTTTTTTTTAATTTGATCGCATTTGGCGGTGAAATGGTGTCATGAAATATACCAAGATGGGCCTAGATCAATACTTTGGGTTGTCTACTAAAAAAATATATATACATATAAAGGGATATTCAGGGATTCCTGACAGATATCAGCAGGGCCGCCACTAGAAATTTTGGGGCCCCTGACTCAACCATTGATCAGGGCCCCCCCCCCTCCTTTGACATGTGCAATTTTTGACCAAGTGACTAAAACGTATATGCACTTTTTTCTTGGTTGTCTATTTAAACTTGGAAATGTTGTAAAGGTAGTAACATACACACACACAGACACACTCATACACTGAAACACACAAACACACTCACACATAAGGATTCACATATAGACACTCTAGCAGACACGCAAAGAAACACACTCAGACACAGAAACCCAGACACTTAGCACTTGTTTACATTGACCTGACAAGTAATGAGGTAAACTACAGTTTTGTAAAAAAAAAGGAGATTTAGAAAACAAAATATGGAGTTCTGATTTTTTTTTGTAAAGGAAGATGACAACTAAATTATGACAACAGCATACAGTGGCTGAAAGGAATGGCCCTGAACTGCCTAAACAATAATTTAAAGGTTAAATGGTGGAGTGGTTACTTCCGGAAATGTCTTGTTAGTCTCAAAGTCTGTAGAAAGATGTGAATATTAGTAGTAAGGTCAAAATGTCCTAAAAAGGAACAGACAATGGACACACACACAAACTCAAACTTGCACATACATCCAAGGAAACACAGACAGAGACAGCCTCAGAAAACACACAAAGACATACACACATACACACACAGACACCCACAGAAAACACACAAAGATATATACACACACACACACAGAGAGACAACCACATGAAAAACACAGAAAGACATACATACACACACCCTCACTGAGACATCCACAGAAAACACAGACATACATACATACATACACACAAACACCCTCACAGAAACACCCATAGAAAAAGCTCAAAGACATATGCACACACCCTCACAGACATCCACAGAAAATGCACAAAGACATACACACCCACCCTCACAGAGAGACCCACAGATAAAAAATACATACACATAGAGACACAAACCAAAGCACAAAGATATACACATACACCCACAGAAACACTCACAGGAGGAAACATTTATGCACCTTGCATCCCCTAAATCAACAGTGTGTGACATGCATGATAAAAAAAATGCAGAAATTAAGAGATCACTTTTTAAAGAATCATATTTGTAAATGTGCAAACAAAAATAATTATGTGAATTCAAAATTGTACATTAATGATCTGGGTAGATGGCTAGATGAAGAAAAGTACATTTAAAAGGTTGACATATGTTTGTTTGTTTTTTTCCCATTTTCCCCAACCAAGAGCACCACTTCAAATATAGCGTACAAATTTTCCCATCTGTCAGCTGTACTTATGGATTTTGAAAATGCTGTGATCTATATGGTCTTGGTGGGACCATAAGCTGTGGTACTCATATCATTAGATCTGGTTAAATGCAGGGTTTAGGCTTGTTGGTATGTATTTCAAAACTAAGTCAGCTGTAGTGTAAACTGAACAGTTTTAAGTTAACCTGTCTCATTTCAAACACTGAGCAATGTTAGTCTGAGAGTTTAAAATTTTATGCAGATGTAAAAATCTTAGATAAAATGCCTCCTTGCATCTGGAAAGTCCTTGCATAAAGGGGCAGTAAACTGGAATGTAAAATTTTGGGGGTCAAAGTCAAAAAGTCAAAAGTGTGTTTTTTTTTTCATCATATTTTATAATTTTTTTTATAATAAATTATAAGATATGATGAAAATAATGGTATCTTTTAAAAAGTCCATTTAATGGCGAGACAAACGGTATATAAAATGTGTGGGTACAGTAAATGAGTAAGAGGAAAATTACAGCTAAACACAAACAGAAATGTAAAAATAGCCCTGGTCCTTAAGGGTAAGAAAATTGAAAAATGGCCTTGTCCTTCAGGGGTTAAAGTAGGGTTGCCACCTCGGTCATGTTTTCCTAGACACTTATTAGTTACACATGCTGCAGGGTGTGCAGGGGGAACATGAATAATGCTGTCCAGGATCACTATTTTTATGCTGTCCAGCAGCACAATGC
The DNA here is from genome assembly GCF_027579735.1 of Bombina bombina. NCBI lineage: Eukaryota > Metazoa > Chordata > Amphibia > Anura > Bombinatoridae > Bombina > Bombina bombina. Next base: position 853,252,161 of record NC_069500.1, on the reverse strand, counting down.
ATGTTTTCCTCTGAACACCCTGCAGCATGTGTAACTCATAAGTGTCCAGGAAAACATGGCTGAGGTGGCAACCCTAGGTTAAAGGTACATGAAACCCAAATTTTTTCTTTCATGATTCAGATAGAGAATGCAATTTTAAACAACTTTCTAATTTACTTCTATTATCTAATCTGTTTCATTCTCTTGGTGTAATTTGTTGAAGGAGCAGCAATGTACCACTAGCTTCAAACTTAACATATGGGCGAGCCAATCACATTCACATTAAATAAACTAACTAAAGTACAAAAAATAAAAAAAGCTAAGTTACAAAAAATAAAAAAAATAAGTTACAAACATTTAAAAAATATTACAACAATTTTAAGCTACTTACACCTAATCTAAGCCCCCTAATAAAATAACAAAGCCCCCCCAAAATAAAAAAAATGCCCTACCCTATTCTAAATTAAAAAGTTACCAGCTCTTTTACCTTACCAGCCCTTAAAAGGGCCTTTTGCAGGGCATGCCCCAAAGAATTCTGCTCTTTTGCCTGTAAAATAAAAATACAACCCCCCAACATTAAAAGCCACCACCCACATACCCCTAATCTAACCCAAACCCCCCTTAAATAAACCTAACACTACCCCCCTGAAGATCATCCTACCTTGAGTCGTCTTCAGCCAGCCGACCACCGATGGAACCGAAGAGGAGATCTGGAGCGGCAGAAGTCATCATACAGGCGGCGCTGAAGAGATCTTCCATCCGATAGAAGTCTTCATCCAGGCGGCGTCTTCAATCTTCATCCATCAATAACTATTTAACCCCTTAATGACCGCAGCACTTTTCCATTTTCTGTCCGTTTGGGACCAAGGCTATTTTTACATTTTTGCGGTGTTTGTGTTTAGCTGTAATTTTCTTCTTACTCATTTACTGTACCCACACATATTATATACTGTTTTTCTCGCCATTAAATGGACTTTCTAAAGATACCATTATTTTCATCATATCTTATAATTTACTATAAAAAAATTATAAAATATGAGGAAAAATTGAAAAAAAAAACACTTTTTCTAACTTTGACCCCCAAAATCTGTTACACATCTACAACCACCAAAAAACACCCATGCTAAATAGTTTCTAAATTTTGTCCTGAGTTTAGAAATACCCAATGTTTACATCTTCTTTGCTTTTTTTGTAAGTTATAGGGCCATAAATACAAGTAGCACTTTGCTATTTCCAAACCATTTTTTTTTTCAAAATTAGCGCTAGTTACATTAGAACACTGATATCTTTTAGGAATCTCTGAATATTAATTGACATGTATATATATTTTTTAGTAGACAACCCAAAGTATTGATTCTCACTGAAATTATTTACAAATAGTTTGTGCAATTATGGCACAAATGGTTGTAAATTCTTCTCTGGGATCCCCTTTGTTCAGAAATAGCAGACTTATATGGCTTTGGTGTTGCTTTTTGGTAATTAGAATGCCACTAAATGCCACTGCGCACCACACGTGTATTATGCCCAGCAGTGAAGGGGTTAATTAGGGAGCATGTAGGGAGCTTGTAGGGTTAATTTTAGCTTTAGTGTAGTGTAGTAGACAACCCCAAGTATTGATCTAGGCCCATTTTGGTATATTTCATGCCACCATTTCACCGCCAAATGCGATCAAATTAAAAAAAACGTAAAATTTTTCACAATTTTAGGTTTCTCACTGAAATCATTTACAAACAGCTTGTGCAGTTATGGCACAAATGGTTGTAAATGCTTCTCTGGGATCCCCTTTGTTCAGAAACAGCAGACATATATGGCTTTGGTGTTGCTTTTTGGTATTTAGAAGGCCGCTAAATGCCGCTGCGCATCACACGTGTATTATGGCTAGCAGTGAAGGGGTTAATTAGGTAGCTTGTAGGGAGCTTGCAGGGTTAATATTAGATTTAGTGTAGAGCTCAGCCTCCCACCTGAAACATCAGACCCCCTGATCCCTCCCAAACAGCTCTCTTCCCTCCCCCACCCCACAATTGTCCCCGCCATCTTAAGTACTGGCAGAAAGTCTGCCAGTACTAAAATAAAAGCTATATATTTTTTTTTTTAATGATTTTTTAAGCATATTTACATATGCTGCTGTGTACTATCCCCCCTTAGCCCCCAACCTCACTGATCCCCCCCCAAACAGCTCTATCCCCTCCCACTCTAACTTAATGGGCGCCATCTTGGGTACTGGCAGCTGTCTGCCATTGTTTTTTTTTTTAATTTGTTTAAAGTTTCTGTAGTGTAGCTTCCCCACACACAAAACCAACCCCCCCACCCCTCCACGATCACTTTTTGTGCTTTTGCACAAACAAGATTAGGCAGGTTTTATTAAAAGATTTTCCGTAGTGTAGTGGTTCCCACCGCTCCCGCCCCGTGCACGCGCCCGCCCGCCACCCTCCGTGCACGCGCGCCCACCCACCTCCCAATTCGGCTCCCACCCACCAACGATACCGGCCATCGATGTCCGGTGCAGAGAGGGCCACAGAGTGTCTCTCTCTGCATCGGATGGCCATGTGAGGTTATTGCAGGATGCCTCCATATAGAGGCATCACTGCAATAACCGGAAAGCAGCTGGAAGCGAGCAGGATCGCTTCCAGCTGCTTTCCACACCGAGGACGTGCAGGGTACGTCCTCAGGCGTTAACTGCCTTTTTTTTGAGGACGTACCCTGCACGTCCTCGGTCATTAAGGGGTTAATAACTATTCTAACTAGCTAAAATAAATACAAAGTTACCTGTAAAATAAATATAAATCCTAAAATATCTACAATATAATTATTAATTATATTGTAGCTCTCTTAGGGTTTATTTTACAGGTATTTAGTTTTAAATATGAATAATTTATTAAAGTATAGTGTAGTGTTAGGTGTAATTGTAACTTAGGTTAGTTTTTATTTTACAGGTAAATTTCTCTTTATTTTAGCTAGGTAGCTATTAAATAGTTAATAACTATTTAATAGCTACTGTACCTAGTTAAAATAAATTGAAAGTTGCCTGTAAAATAAAAATAAATCCTAAAATAGCTACAATATAATTATTATGTATATTGTAGCTATATTAGGGTTTATTTTAAAGGTAAGTATTTAGTTTTAAATAGGATTAATTTATTTAATAAGAGAAATATTATTTAGATTTATTTAATTAATATTTAAGTTAGGGGGGTGTTAGGGTTAGTTTAAGACAGGTTTAGGGGTTAATAATTTTATTACAGTGGCGACGGTGTAGGGGGGGCAGGATAGGGGTTAATAACTTTATTATAGGTGGCGACGGTATAGGGGGGCAGGATAGGGGTTAATAGGTATAATGTAGGTGGCGGCGGGGTCCGGGAGTGGCGGTTTAGGGGTTAACATATTTATTATAGTGACGGTGGGCTCCGGAAGCGGAGGTTTAGGGGGTAATAACTTTATTTAGTTGCGGCGGTGTAGGGGGGGACAGATTAGGGGTGTTTAGACACATGTTAGGGTGTTAGGTGTAGACATCTCCCATAGGAATCAATGGGATGTCTGGCAGCAGCGAACATGAACTTTCGCTATGGTCAGACTTCCATTGATTCCTATGAAATCCGCCGCCTCCAGGGCAGCGGTTTGAAAACCAGGTACGCTGGGCTGAAAAAGTGCCGAGCGTACCTGCTAGTTTTTTGATAACTAGCAAAAGTAGTCAGATTGTGCTGCACTTGTGTGCGGAACATCTGTAGTGACGTAAGCATCGATCTGTGTCGGACTGAGTCCGGAGGATCGAAGCTTACGTCACTAAATTCTACTTTTGCCGGTATCTAGGGCTTGATAACTAAGGCGAATCAGCCTCGCCACAAATACTCTGCGGAATTCCAGCGTATTTGAGGTTGACGGCTTGATAACTAGGGGCCTTAGTATTTTACTAAACTTTTTTCATAACCCAAAATTAATCGATGCTCAAGATGGAAGAAAGGTGACTTACAAATAGAAATATGAATAGAAAATTGGTTAGATTACAGGATTTCTGGAAAAGCTTTATATTTTTTTAAATGGAACCCAATAAATTAATACTGTAATATTTGTTATTATGTGGTTTGTCAGTATAAGTTTGTTGAAACAACTAAGTGCTTGATACTGGGAAATATGTAATAAGGTCAGAGACATGTTCAAAATTGTTATAAAATATTTTTAACACATCCTTATGTAAAACAAATGTATATAAATATTTTAGATAAGAAAACCTAGAAAACAAGTAAAACATGTTAAGATTTTTTCAAATATTATGGACATTTATGGTTCCTTGTGTTTAACATACATTTAACCCAAAGCTGAGGGTTGCCCTAAGTTAAACTGCTCTTTTACCTGTAAAAAAAATACATTGTACCCCCAACAGTAAAACCCACCACCCAACCAACCCCCCCAAAATAAAAAAACCTTACTCCAAAAAAAAAATCTACTTACTCTAAAAAAAAATATCTTAGCTACCCGTTAGCCCTAAAGGGGCATTTGTGTGGGTATTGCCCTTAAAAGGGCATTCAGCTCTTTTTCATTGCCCATTATTGGCTGTTCAAATTAGCCAATAGCATTTCAGAAGCTATCATCCTATTGGCTGATTTAAATTTGAAGAATCAAATCATCCAATAGGAATGCAAAACTGTAAGTCTTCAAAACTGTAAGTGGATCTTCGGGGGTTAGTGTTAGGTTTTTTTAAGGTTTTTTTGGGTGTGTTTTATTTTTAGATTAGGGCTTTTGGACTGAAAAAGAGCTAAATGCCCTTTTAAATGCAATGCCCATACAAATGCCCTTTTCAGGGCAATGGGGAGCTTAGTTTTTTTTAGTTAGGATTATATATTTTACAGGTAAAAGAGCTGATTTCTTTGGGGCAATGCCCCGCAAAAGGCCCTTTTAAGGGCTATTGGTAGTTTAGTTTAGGCTAGGGTTTTTTATTTGGGGGGGGGGGGGCTTTTTTATTTTGATAGGGCTATTAAATTAGGTGTAATTAGTTTAAATATCTGATAATTTCTTTTTTTATTTTGTGTAATTTACTGTTTTTTTGTGTGTAATTTAGGTTATTGTATTTAATTAATTAAATGTATTTAATTGTAGTGTAATGTTAGGTGTTAGTGTAAGACAGGTTAGGTTTTATTTTACAGGTAAATATGTATTTATTTTAACTAGGTAGTAACTATTTAGTAACTATTCTACCTAGTTAAAATAAATATAAACTTGCCTGTAAAATAAAAATAAACCCTAAGCTAGCTACAATGTAACAATTAGTTATATTGTAGCTATCTTAGGGTTTATTTTATAGGTAAGTATTTAGTTTTAAATAGGAATAATTTAGGTAATGCTAGGAATTTTTATTTAGATTTATTTTAATTAAATTTAAGTTAGGGGTGTTAGGGTTAGGGTTAGACTTAGGTTTAGGTGTTAATAAATGTAGGTAGGTGGTGGTGATGTTAGGGGTAGTAGATTAGGGGTTAATAATATTTAACTAGTGTTTGTGAGGCGGGACTGCGGCCTCTTCAAAATGCCTCTGCAAAATGACCGCTTGTTTCTGTTCTTTTGACAGACCTGCATTTTAGCCAAATCAGTGATCCCTCCAGGGTAACTATACTGCATGAGCTCAATGTTTTATATATGAAACACATTAACTAATGCCCTCTAGTGGTCAAAATGCATTCAGATTGGATGCACTCTTTAAGGTCTAAAATTGAGCAGATGAACCTCCTAGGTTTAGCTATCAAATAAGAACACCAAGAGAAGATAAATTGGGGAAAAAGTTTAAGAGCAATTTGAAGAAAATTGCATTTTTTCATATTTAAATCATTAATGTTTTGCTTGACTTGACTGTCCCTTTAAACAATAACATATGCTAACATATACTAATCCTTAGGGCTTGTTGGTATATCTACACGTACTTGTTAAAACAAGAAAATATTTGAATAGGTTACTAAGCCTGTATGCCATATTTCTCTCGACGTGTTAAATAAAGTCTATCGGCTAGATTACGAGTCTTGCGTTAGCCTTAAAAAGTAGCGTTGAGAGGTCCCAACGCTGCTTTTTAACGCCCGCTGGTAATACAAGTCTTGAAATGACAGGCTCACCGCTCACTTTTTTGGCCAGACTCGAAAATACCGCAAATCCACTTACGTCAATTGCGTATCCTATTTTTTTAATGGGATTTGCCTAACACTGGTATTACGAGTCTTCCTCAAAGTGAACGGTACAGCTTCTCCTGTCAAGACTGGTACCGCATTTAAAAGTCAGTAGTTAAGAGTTTTATGGGCTAACGCCGTAGCATGAAACTCAACTAAAGTGCTAAATAGTACACTAACACCCATAAACTACCTATTAACCCCTAAACTGAGCCCCCCCCCCACCCACATCGCAAATACTAAAAAAAAAAATGTAACCCCTAATCTGCCAAATCGGACATCGCCGCCACTGTAAAAAAATATATTAACCGCTAAACCGCTGCACTCCTGCATCGCAAACACTAGTTAAATTTTATTAACCCCTAATCTGCTGTTCCTAACATCGCCAACACCTACCTACATTTATTAACCCCTAATCTGCCGACCCCAACGTCGCTGCAACTATATTAAATGTATTAACCCCTAAATCTAAGTCTAACCCTAACCCCTCCCTAACTTAAATATAATTTAAATAAATCTAAATAAAATTACTACAATTAACTAAATTATTCCTATTTAAAACTAAATACTTACCTATAAAACAAACCATAAGCTAGCTACAATATAACTATTAGTTACATTGTATCTAGCTTAGGGTTTATTTTTATTTTACAGGCAACTTTGTATTTAGTACGAAACCCCCCCACTAAATTACAGAAAATAATAAAATAATTACAAGTTTTTTAAACTAATTACACCTAATCTAATCCGGCTAATAAAATAAAAAAGCCCCCCAAAATAATAAAAAGCCCTACCCTATACTAAATTACAAATATCCCTTAAAAGGGCCTTTTGCAGAGCATGTATCTCTCTAGCTACTGTTATGGCTCTGGTGGTTGGTCATTTTCTTTTAGATATATTTCTTTATTATAGGTGTTATGGTTGGGTATTAGTGATGGATGGTACATCCACTTTAGTATGGATTTTTGACATAATGATTTCCCTTTTGTGTCATCAGTGGTTGCTAGGGAACTTATGCTGAGTGCCCCCCGTCCCTTGACTGTTGGTGGTCCATTACTCATCTCATCTATTTACACATTGTATGGAAGTCATAATAGATCGCTTTGTGAGTATGTAGGTATTAAGTCACATGCACAATCTGGATGAGCTGTATGTGTGTAGAGCGCAAGTGGTTCAGTTGCATATGTATTTTGCGTGCTTTGATCATAATGGATGTTCTGTCCTGTTACAGTTATACGCTTACTCTGCGAGTACATGGCACACTAATGTTGGGCTTCGATATTGGTGGCCAGTTAGTGTATCGCTCAGCTTATTTAGTGTGGTGTTTGACGTTGCCATGACAGCCTGTGGAGAAGCTACGCTTTGAGGTGTTGAACATGTTATTTCTGTAAGGGTTGCCATGGCATTGCCTAACACAATACGGTGATTGACCAGTCTCTGGTCACATGAGCTAAGTAGTCCCTGTGATCACAATGGGAGACCATGCCCACCGCCGACCATGCCGAGGTTTGTGTAACTTATAGTAGTGGCTCTGCTTTGCTAGAATCTGCTTTACTAGATAAGAGATACTTCTATACTGATGGCTAGTGATATGCATTCATTTCCCACGTAGAGCAGTTTCTATACCTGTTTGACGTTGCCATAGCAACTTGCTGATATGCGTTGTTAGCAAGTATTTGTATATGCGGGTTGCCATGACAACGCTTAACTCCGGTCTTGTGATTGACCAGTTTCTGGTCACATGAGCAGAGTAATGCCTTGAACATGGAGGGTGATCATGCCCACCGCTGAACACCCTGAAGTTAGCATGGTAAGTAATGGCGGCTGTTTATAATGTTATGTACAGTGGAGCAAAAAAGTATTTAGTCAGCCACCAATTGTGCAAGTTCTCCCACTTAAGAAGATGAGAGAGGCCTGTAATTTTCATCATAGGTATACCTCAACTATGAGAGACAATGTGTGGAAACAAATCCAGACAATCACATTGTCTGATTTGGAAAGAATTTATTTGCATATTATGGTGGAAAATAAGTATTTGGTCACCTACAAACAAGCAAGATTTCTGGCTCTCACAGACCTGTATCTTCTTATTTAAGAGGCTCCTCTGTCCTCCACTCATTACCTGTATTAATAGCACCTGTTTGAACTTGTTATCAGTATAAAAGACACCTGTCCACAACCTCAAACAGTCACACTCCAAACTCCACTATGGTGAAGACTAAAGAGCTGTCGAAAGACACCAGAAACAAAATTGTAGACCTGCATCAGGCTGGGAAGATTGAATCTGCAATAGGCAAGCAGCTTGGTGTGAAGAAATCAACTGTGGGAGCAATAATTAGAAAATGGAAGACATACAAGACCACTGATAATCTCCCTCGATCTGGAGCTCCACGCAAGATCTCACCCCGTGGGGTCAAAATGATCACAAGAACGGTGAGCAAACATCCCAGAACCACACGGGGGGACCTAGTGAATGACCTGCAGAAAGCTGGGACCAACGTAACAAAGGCTACCATCAGTAACACACTACGCCGCCAGGGACTCAGATCCTGCAGTGCCAGACATGTCCCCCTGCTTAAGTATGCTAGAGAGCATTTGGGTGATCCAGAAGCGGAATGGGAGAATGTCATATGGTCAGATGAAACCAAAGTAGAACCTTTTGGAAGAAACACAACTCGTCGTGTTTGGAGGAGAGAGACTGCTGAGTTGCAACCAAAGAACACCATACCTACTGTGAAGCATGGGGGAGGCAACTTCATGCTTTGGGGCTGTTTCTCTGCAAAGGGAACAGGACGACTGATCCGTGTACATGAAAGAATGAATGGGGCCATGTATCATGAAATTTTGAGTGTAACCCTCCTTCTATCAGCAAGGGCATTGAAGATGAAATGTGGCTGGGTCTTTCAACATGACAATGATCCCAAACACACCACCCGGGCAACAAAGGTGTGGCTTTGTAAGAAGCATTTCAAGGTCCTGGAGTGGCCTAGCCAGTCTCCAGATCTCAACCCCATAGAAAACCTTTGGAGGGAGTTGAAAGTCTGTGTTGCCCAGCGACAGCCCCAAAACATCACTGCTCTAGAGGAGATCTGCATGCAGGAATGGGCCAACATACCAGCAACAGTGTGTGACAACTTTGTGAAGACTTACAGAAAACGTTTGACCTCTGTCATTGCCAACAAAGGATATATAACAAAGTATTGAGATGAACTTTTGATATTGACCAAATACTTATTTTCCCCCATAATTTGCAAATAAATTCTTTCCAAATCAGACAATGTGATTGTCTGGATTTGTTTCCACATTTTGTCTCTCATAGTTGAGGTATACCGATGATAAAAATTACAGGCCTCTCTCATCTTCTTAAGTGGGAGAACTTGCACAAATGGTGGCTGACTAAATACTTTTTAGCCCCACTGTATATTGCTCTGTTTTATTTGACCTGTTCCTCCTTTCATGGCACTTTATATGAGTTTTAAGTTTGTGTCATTCCTATTGCTGCCTAATGAATTATTATGGTATTTTAGTTTTCAATTAATATACAGATCCATGTCCATTTTTAATTTGTCACTGTTTAACGTTTTAGGTTTCACTTTATTCATGATAAGAGGTATGATGATTTTTTTGATTATTGCTTGATTTGATTAATTATTTGCACATATCTGATGAAATATTGATGATGGTTAATGTTTGACTAATGATTAGTATACATCATCTCCTATTGGGTGATTGGTTTAATTGAGATGGGGGAGGGGCTTGTTGGGTATTTAACACTGTTTGTATAAGAATTTTGGTTGTCTGAGGAAGGGGTGAATGCCCCGAAACGTCACTGTGTATTAAAATGTGCTCTGTTTAAATCCAGAGAGTGCTTATTATTGGTCCTTGATGAATATTTTTTGAGCACCCTGGTCTGGAGTTTTTGTTGGCGATTGAGAGTGTGCTACCTGGTGTTTATATATATATATATATATATATATATATATATATATATATATATAAATGTAAGCTTGCTATGGGCTAGATTACAAGTGAAGTCCAAATTTGTGCTTCAACGAGCATGTTACTGTGCACAACTTTTTTTACCATTGTGCGCCCAGTTGCACATGTATTACGGGTCATATTGCACATGTATTACGGGTCATATGTAAACATTTATGTTTTCACAGTTGCATCCTCGTGCAGAAAAAAAGACTTTGCAAAGTTGCGAACGCAGGATCGTAATCCCCCATAGTCTTTAATGGAGCCTCGCTTTGAACAAAAAAATTGCATTGAGATACATGTATGTATTTCTATACAGATGTATATCATCTGTATTTAAATGTGTATATATGTATGTAAATACATATATACACATAAAGATACATATATACATATGCATTTATACATGGATTCCTATGTAAAAACACTTTTGGCTCATTTTTTTTTCTAACATCTGTCCTCTCATATTTTTTGAGCCCTTGTAACTTTTTAATGCAACATTTTATGCAATAATTGTATATAACTGTTGCAGTGTTAATATGAATGTCACTGCAATGTTACATGTATTTAGTGCAACTTTTTAGTTGAGTGTAACAGTTAACCAGAGCTCTGAAGTTGCGCTAATCTGATCAGCATAAATCACGTTCACATTTACTTTCAATTTGTAATATGAACAGTCTTTTGCGTGCGCCTGAAAAGGCGCAAACTTGCGTGTTAATTTGTGCCACTTGTAATCTAGCCCTATGTCTGAGTTTGGTTTATCATAAAAAAAATAATCTGTTATGTTCAGTAAAACATCTTTAATTTCTAACAACATTTGCCCCATATACAATATAATGTTATTTTGCTGCTAAAGATTAATGAATTAATTTTGTTTTCCCATTGTGTTGTTAATAAAATATATTTGTGGCAAACAATAAACAACATTCTCTAAGCAAATTCAAAGCTGCACTTTGTAACTAATTTTGAAATAGTGCAGTATCCAGATGGCAGGTTTTTAACATTGAAGATCTATATAAATTCCCTGCTGTCAATTGTAGTAAAAATGCAAACTTAGTCTAATTAAGGGAAATGAATAAAAAAACAAAACAAAAGAGCATAATGCCTTTTAAACATGTTTCTGGCATCTTACCTTAGCTGAACTAATCTTTTACTAACATTGAATGCTATTGGAATTAAAGCAATTGCCAATTATTTAGTAAGATTGACTTTTCTTCACAGAGAATGCATCTATGAAGATCTTCCAGTTGTTTCATTAGTGTGAGGATGTTTATAAGACCCTTCAAGTGGTTTAACCAAGAGACCCATTATTTGTTAGAGGAAATGCATTATCTTATTCATGAAAACATTTTTACATATACCATAACTATGCAAATAAGGTGATAATAAAAGATTCAAAAAAATAAAAAAATAAACCAGTATCAATTAAAAAAAACATATGGTTTCATATTAATCAGGAATCTGAGCTATGTACTTGACTTTTATCAGTCAAAATCTATTAGTCACTTTCTAGATAAATCAAATGCCAAGTTTAGATATTTTTTTTAAATATATCTCTATTTTAATTTGAAAAAAAGTGTAGTGTATGTGTTTTAAAGAAGCAAGATATATGCTAAACTATTTGTGTTTCTCCTGATATTTTAAATAGTATACATGCATGAATAAGGGGATGTGAGTGGAATCAAGGAATGAGGTACTAATAGTAAAACAAAAGAATTTTAGATGAGTCAAGGATGTGACCTGCTCCTTGTCATACTGGCAAACTGCACCATTACAATCTTGGTACATAGAACAAACTATGCTGTGAATCAAACTGCATCATGAAAACGCCTTCAAAACCTTACAGTACATATAAAATAATGTAAATTAAAAAATCCCTACATAAAATTGATCACCCTAACAGAAGCAAAAATAATGGAGGCAACCTTTCCACAGACATGTGTCTTTCTGAATTCTGTATGATTGAGAAATCCCAACCACTAGAAGTCCACAGATGCCCACACCTAGCTCCTTGTTCATGTGTATGAGATATCTGAGACAACTTCCATTCTAGCCAGTGAGACTACTTTCCTATAACAAAACGGACATGCAAATCATTTGCAATTATAGTAATTTACATTAAGCATGTTTCACGTGCACTTCTGAAGTTGTTATTCTGCCGTGCAAGAGGTTCTCGATTCATGTGTGAGATTCCATGTATTGGAAACATCATGCAACTAATGATAGCAGGAATGCTTACTAACAAATCTGAAGAAAATGTAGTTAAAATGTTGATCAATGAATTTCAGTCATGATCTCACTTTTACAGCGAGATCCTTCTTCAACTTTATAAGCACATTTGAATCTATCTAAGCCAGTAAAGTGAAGGATATTTAAATATGCTTGAATAACAGTTTAGAATTCCAAATCAATTTCTTTCGTATTTAATAAAAACAAGATATATGTAGATCAAAGTAATAAATAGGTTGAAGTTTAAATTATTTATGAGTGTAATGGGCCTAAATTTAGAATGATATTTTAAGCAGATTAATTATATCAAACATTAAAGGGATAGACAGGTCAACAATTCAGTGTGCATAGGCGCATTTCAATGGGAAATATAAAAATGTTTGCAATATACTTTCATTAGCAAAAATGTTTCTAGCAAACGTTATTGCTGTTGTTCTGCAGCATACGCACATATCCTGTGAGGGCCCATGCACCAGTATTCAAACACCACACCTTGTATGACACAAATTACGTATTCAGAAGCAACACACACCAGTGACAGCTCTCTGAGAAGATGTGGTGTTTGAATACTGGGACACAGGCCTTCAAAAGATATTGGCCTCTAGTTATTAAGGTCTGGAGGACCTGATCCAACACTGCGGATCAGGTCCACCAGACCTCGCTGAATACCGCTCGCCGTATTCAGCATTGCACCAGCAGCTCACACGAGCTGCTGGTGCAACGCCGCCCCCTGCAGACTTGCGGCCAATCGGCCGCCTGCAGGGAGGTGTCAATCAACCCGATCGTACTTGATTGGGTTGATTTCCGGCGATGTCTTTGTGACCGCTGCTTCATAACTGCTGTTTCTGGCGAGTCTGTAGGCTCACCAGAAACACGGGGCATCAATCTCCATTCGGAGCTTGATACATATGCCCCATTGTGCGTATGCTGCAGAAAAACAATAACTTACTAGAAGCATTTTTAATAATAAAAGTATATTGCAAAAATGTTATATTTCAATTTGAAATGCACCCAAATTACATTTCAATTTTGACCTTTCTATCCCTTTAACAAGACAAATAGATTAAAATGCCACAAATTACAAATATAAATAATATAAAAAAAACACTATTGCTTAAAAGCATCACAGTAGGGATATAGGGGCAGCACAGCAGCTCAACTGAAATGGAATCCCTTGCCCCTTTGAGATGCAGGTAATCGCAATAAACCAGTGATTGCTTGATGCATAAGCCTCCAGAGACTTGTAAGTGAGAAAAAATGGGTTCTAACAGAGCTTCTGTTGCTGAAATTGTACCACTCAGAGGGAACAATTATCACTGATTTGAAAATGTGTGAACATTTCTTTTGAATTAAAGGGACATGATACCCAAATGTTGAAACACTTGAAAGTGATGCAACATAGCTGTAAAAAGCTGACTAGAAAATATCACCTGAACTCTATGTAAAGTATTCACACACCACTGTAAAGGACTTTAAGCAGCAAATCAGTATGCCTGTCCTTCAGTTTAAAGGGACAGTTTACCCAAAACAATTCTCCTATTTAAATTGTTCCCAATGATTAATTTTACCTGCTGGAGTGTAATACATTGTTTACAAGTAGCTCCTTTACCACTATTTTGGCCTTTGAAATAGCTGATATAGCTTGCGGTATCCCAACCTATACTGAAAGTTTTGGTACTGGACTCTCAGCTATTGAATAGCCTAAGTAAACACAGCCAGCAGAAGAAATTAAACTCACAGTAGGGTGCAGGATAGTTAAGTAAAAAAATGCTAATTTTCCATTGTTCTCTCTGTGGGGCCCATTTATCAAAGGGCTTGCGGACCTGATCCGACACTGATGATCAGGTCCGCAAGACCTCGCTAAATGCGGAGAGCAATACGCTCTCCGCATTTAACATTGCACCAGCAACTCACAAGAGCTGCTGGTGCAACGCCGTCCTCTGCTGACTCACGGCCAATCGGCCGCCAGCAGGGGGGTGTCAATCAACCCGATCGTATTCGATCTGGTTGATTTCCGGCGATTCCTGTCCGCCTGCTCAGAGCAGGCGGACAGGGTTATGAAGCAGCAGTCTTTAAACCGCTGCTTCATAACTTGTGTTTCTGGCGAGTCTGAAGACTCGCCAGAAACACGGCCCTTCAAGCTCCGTACGGAGCTTGATAAATGGGCCTGTAAGTATTTAGCTTTAGTTTTTTCCAGACAAATATAAGATAAGGAAGCAAGTGTGTGTACAACTACATAAAGTGATAACATAATGAGATATGATATTACCTAAAGCAAAACCCATTGTGATAGGCTGTGGTTTAAAAGCACAAAACCAGCTACTTTATATACACAAATACATCTGAAAATGCAATTTCTCATACACTTAATACTCTGCAGCTGGTATAACAAGTCATTGAAAATACATTAACATAAAAACAATTTTATAGTGTACTGTCCCTTTAAGGAAGTTTTCTTTTAAATCTCATGAGATCACAGTAAAACAGTTCACAAGCTCAGCACTGCAGCTGGGCAGTAAAAACACACAACTTTTTACAGAACGCTTACTCTGATGAGCTGAGGACATTGCAAGGAAAAATTTCTTCCTTTTTTACATAGAGATGTTCAGGTGATATTTTCCTTTTAGCTTTTTACAGTTTCAAGTGATTTAGCATATGAGTATTATGTCCCTTTAAGGTTACCTATTTTCTTAAGATACAGGTGATCACCAAGGAGAATGGGGATTATCTGTTCCACTGGACAACAGGGAGATTTTAATAGAGAGGACAGAAGCTATTGTAGACCTCATATCTCTTCTGATTTACCTGAAGTTGTATGAGAACAAAACTTGATAAAAGGAAACTCTATTTAAAAATATTTTTTTTTTCATAAACTTTTATTTGTAAAAATAAAAAGTTTATGTCAAAACACTTAAAGGGACATAATACTCATATGTTAATTCACTTGAAAGTGATGCAGCATAACTGTAAAAAGCTGAAAATAAAATATCATCTGAACATCACTATGTAAAAAGGGAAGATATTTTACCTCAAAATGTCTTCAGTTCACCTGTGAACAGTTATACTTCAGCTACTATAAAGCTACAAGTTGGAAAAAAAACACTATTGTGTGTTTGTTTTTTTCCAACTTGTAGCTTATCAGCATCAGCAGTGCTGAGGTCATGCATTGCTTTGCTCTTATATCATGCAATTTCACTTAACCCCTTAGTGACCAGACCAGTTTTCAATTTTGTCCTGAGTTTAGAAATACCCAATGTTAACATGTTCTTTGCTTTTCTTGCAAGTTATAGGGCAATAATTACCACTAGCACTTTGCTATTTCCAAACCATTTTTTTTTTTCAAATTTGGCGATAATTACATTATATTATCTGTCAGGAATCCCTGAATAACCCTTCACATGTATATATTTTTAGTAGACAACCCAAAATATTGATCTAGGCCCATTTTTGGTATATTTCATGCCACCTTTTCACTGCCAAATGCGATCCAATAAAAAAAAATTGTTAACTTTTTCACAAACTTTAGCTTTCTCACTGAAATTATATTCAAACAGCTTGTGCAATTATGGCATTGCTTTTTGGTAATTATAAGGCCGCTAAATGCCGCTGTGCACCACACTTGCCATGCCCAGCAGTAAAGGGGTTAATTAGGCATTACTTTTTGGTAATTAGAAGGCCACTAAGCACCACACTTGTATTATGCCCAGCAGTGAAGGGGGTAATTTGGTATTTTGTTGGGAGCTTGTAGGGTTAATTTTAGCTGTAGTGTAGTAGACAACCCAAAGTATTGATCTAGGCCCATTTTGGTATATTTCATGCCACCATTTCACCGCCAAATGGGATCGAACCAAAAAAAAATGTTAACTTTTTCATTAACTTTAGGTTTCTCACTGAAATTATTTACAAACAGCTTGTGCAATTATGGTGCAAATGGTTGTAAATGTTTCTCTGGGATCCCCTTTGTTCAGAAATAGCAGACATATATGGCTTTGGCATTGCTTTTTAGTAATTAGAAGGCCGCTAAATGCCGCTATGCACCACACTTGCCATTCCCAGCAGTTAAGGGGTTAATTAGGTAGTTTATAGGGTTAATTTTAGCTTTAGTGTAGAGATCAGCCTCCCACCTGACACATCCCACCCCCTGATACATCTCTGACCCCCCTCAAACAGTTCTCTTCCCTCCCCACCTCACAATTGTCACCACTATCTTAAGTACTGGCAGAAAGTCTGCCAGTATAAAGAAAAAAGTGTTTTCTTTTGTATTTTAAGAATTTTTTTTAAAATATTTTATCTGAAGTGTAGGATCCCCCCCCCCAAATAGTTCTCGAAGTATTTCCCCTTGACCTATAAGCCACCATCTTGGGTACTGGCAGCTGTCTGCCAGTACCCAGTTTACTACAAAATGTGCCCTTTTTTTAATAATTTAAAAAAAAAAAAAAACATTTTGTGTATTGTAGCTGCCCCCCTAAATACCCTCTCAGATCCCTTTCCCAAAAATGTTTCCCTCTCTCTCCTTTGACTTTAACTTAATGTAGCATGCATAAGCACGCTCACGCCCCCGCGCACTCTCCAGGAAACACAGAGGGGACAGGATCCGGATATCCTCCAGTGATGGGCTGCCACCCACCAACGATCTGCACCATTGCTGGCCGATGGAGGGAGGGCCACTGAGTGGCTCTCTCTGCATTGGATGCTTAAAAAATGTTATTGCAGGATGCCTTAACCCTTTGAGTGCTAAGCTGAATTCTATATTTTTCTGTTTTTAACTATTTAAAAAAAACTTTTTTCTAACTTTTTTATTTCCCCCCCGGATCCCCAAGACTTATACCATTGGAAAGGTTAGGCAATTACCTTTCCAATGGTAGGTCTTGGGGGTCTGTAGCTGCTTAGATCCCTGAGATACAGGTTTCTAAGCAGCATGCCCCCTTTCCCTATACTTTGTATGGACAATTTTAAATAAAGTTGTGTGGTGACGTCATCACGTCATTGCGTGTGACGTCACAGCACGTAACGGGAAGCCCCGGCGATGCCTGTCACTATGCTGGCCCGATCGCCAGGGTAGGAGCTGGTGGGGGCCCCCAGATTGGAAAAAAGTAGTTGAGTGCTAATGACGGCTCTGAGCCGTCATTAGCACTCAAGGGGTTAATATTGAGGCATCACTGCAATAACCTGAAAGCGATCACTTAGGAAATTTTGAGGTAAATATATTCCTTTTTTACATAGAGATGTTCAGATGATATTTTCTAGTCAACTTTTACAGTTATGCTGCATCAATTTCAAGTGCTTCAACATTTTTGTATCATGTCCCTTTAAGACTTATACTACTGAAATTCCAATAGTGAAAATATAAAATGGATAATATCTATCCTTGGGGGCCGAATCATCTGTTTCCGAGCCAGCATTCAGGCTCGCTGGAAACAGCAGTTATGAAGCAGCAGTCTAAAGACTGCTGCTACATAACTTGTCCACCTGCTCTGAGGCTGTGGACATCAATCCACCTGATCCTATACCATCATGCTGATTGACACCCCTGCTAGCGGCCAATTGGCCACAATCTGCAGGGGGCGG
This sequence comes from Bombina bombina, assembly GCF_027579735.1. Taxonomy (NCBI): domain Eukaryota; kingdom Metazoa; phylum Chordata; class Amphibia; order Anura; family Bombinatoridae; genus Bombina; species Bombina bombina. The sequence continues at coordinate 853,234,264 of NC_069500.1, read as the reverse complement.
CATTGCACAAGCAGTTCACAAAAACTGCTTGTGCAATGATAAATGCTGACAGCGTATGCTGTTGGCATTTTGTCGATGTGCGGTGGACATGATACGCTACATTGTATTATGTCCGCTCACACTATAATAAATTGTCCCCTTAATCTTGACTGATGCTCAAATTGGTTTATATGAATAATCCTGCAATTTGTTGTTAAATGATTTTATATGCTCCAGACACAGGTGAGTTGTGCTTTCCATATTTGCAGACAGCAGCAAAAAGTAAATGAACAAACACATGTTAAAAGTAAAAACTGCTGCTTAGCCATAGATAGCGTATAGCAACCTTTAAAATAAATTGCTCCTAAAAACTTCAGCCAGCATAACCACAGCTGGGGATTACAGGCTAGTCTGCAATTTGAGCAATGCATTTCAGCCACAAAAGTAACTTTATCAAGTTACCCAGTGCCATACATTCCCATAATATATACATTTCACTGTATCAGCTTGCTCAGTATAGGCTTTTAAATGTTAAAATGATACACTTTGGAATTCTAATGTTTTTAAAAGCAATCTGAATACACTTAAATGAATAAAAAAATAATGGTATTAAAGTGCCAGTCAACATTCAAATTAATGTTACATAACTCTGCACTATGTGCAGAATTATGTAAAATTAACCTAGTGACACCTACAGAAAGAAAAAGGGATTTTAAAGATTAAACCCCCCAAAATTGTCAGCTGCTTTACCCATCAAAGGAGAATGCTATACATGTAGTTCAACGGCACGACCTGATGCGCCGTGATTAGACAGAGCGCTTGTGATGTCACTGATGTGCTGTTGAAGAAACCAGAAGAGCAGAAGAGGCTGACGAGTAAGTACGGGTTTGGGGGGTTAATTCTTTAAAATCCTTTTTTCTTTTGCAGGTGTTGCTAGGTTAAATGTTACATAATTCTGGAAATAGTGCAGAATTATGTAACATTAATTTGAACATTGACTGGCACAGGTATTTAACAGAAGTGTACATTTTGTGCTCAACAGATGCTTAGATTGAAATCACGCACAGTTCTTTTGGTGGACTGAGGTTGATCACAAGCTAGCGTTAGATAATTATTGGAATGCTGATGAGCTGCTTTTGATGCTTTTGTTGTTTATTGGCAGCATTTTTTCATTATCACTTTGTTTTATAAAAGGATTTATAATTAACAGGGAGTCCGGTCTTTCTTTGGTCACAATCCAAATTTTGTGATAAAAAATGATAGATTTTGGAGCCATTTTTCCTTTATTGAATTTAACAGCTAAAAGGACTTGATGGGGGGTGGAGCCAGCAGGGCAACTAAATGGTTGCATAACTTCAGAGCTCCGGCTCTGAATATTTTAAAACATCCCCAGGATATCAATAAGAAAAGATTTAGACCTCCTAAGATCAAGGGGCCACTTGACTAAGATACGCTGAGGGAACTATTATATGTTTCTACTGTGTGTATGATCTCCAGCCCAGATGCGGATTGTTATAGCCCTAGGCGGCCGCCTAACTGTAAAATTCATAACACCCCTTCTATAGTTAGTCCGGAAAGTGCAAGCTAGACATAGCTGTGGATCAGGGGACAATATGCTTGTTTATACAGACTTGTCTGCAGGAGTCTGAATCTCAAATGAGCATTAGATTTGAATGCCTGGGGTCCCTCATTGAGACTACTGCGACACTGTGCAATGTCTCTAAAGTCAGAAGGGAAAGTGGTGACGCCATTTTTAAAAAAAAAAAAGATGTATTTATTAACCAACATTGAGTACAAAGCATAAAGCACTCTATACAAAGCTTAATGTCATAATACAAAAGAAATTAAAACATTTATCATATCTAGATAAATAACAAAATACATGTCTTTTGTTGATGGAATAATATTAGATGTGCTCAATGAAGGTATTTTATATATATATATTATGCACCATTACAAACAAAACTAGAAGAAAAAAAAAAAAAGAGAGATATAGAAAGAAAAAAACAATAGCATGAGTAGAATTTAAATGTTCACTAAGATAGTTAACAATTTGCTTGTTTTTCTTTTTCTGTTTCTTTTGCAATCATAACCTTTAAACTAATTACCTAAATCTTGTACTCTTGATCAACTAGAGAGTGCCAGGCGAGGGGTGGAGCATGGGGAGGGGAAGGAAAGAAAAAAAAAAAAAAGGGGGGGGGGGAATTGAGTGTTACCATCTATATAATATCACTATTTCAGAATATCTAAAAGGATAAAGTAATTGATTTATTTCTTCTGGTGGGAAAATCTTGATGAATGTGGACCACTTTCGAAAAAAAAAGTGTTATATCCCTTTCAGATGTTAAAGTTGTATCCGTCTGCTCAACAATGCACTGTTTTTTCATGTAGTTTTTGATCTCTAAAATACTGGGTGTCGTGAAGCCTCACCAGTTCTTAACAATTAAATTTCTTTTTGCCAAAATTGTTACATTTCTAGCCATCATGTGTTCTGGGGCCAAGAGGGATTCTTTAAGGAAGACAACTTCTGCCAAAGAGATAGAGAGAGGATTTATCTTCAGTACTTTTTTGAGCCAGAACTCTACTTTCCGCCATAACTGTCTTATCTTGGGACATGCCCATATCATGTGGATTATATCAGCTGCTGGATATGCACACTTCGGGCATGTATTAAATTTGTAATTATGCCATTTGAATCGTTTTAATGGGGTATAGTAAAATCTATATAATAGTTTGATATGTGATTATTTCCAGCTTACAGATAGAGTGGTCTGAGCTGTTACAGCTATAGACTTTTCTACCTGTTTTGTCTCTATATTTAGTCCTGGAGATAAGAGATTCCAGCTCTGTGTTATCTGACTTAAATTAGAGTTTCCCTGAGAACTAATTGCCAGCTCGTACCAGAGTGAAATGGAGGTTAAATCATTTTTGGCTAGAATAGGCCAGCTGTCTAATTTTCCCCATGACTATGACCACCCGAATTTTTCAGTAAGGAAAAAAAGATAATGTCTAGCCTGTAGATAGGCAAAAAAGTATTTGTTGCTTAATTGGAATTCCTGTTTTAGCCTGTCAAAAGATTTTACTGATAAGGTATCTTGGTCTATAAAATGGGTCATAAAAGTTAGACCCTTCTCCTGCCAGGTCTGAAATATCCGGGATTGTGTTCCTTGTTGAAATTCTGGATTGCCACATAGGCATTGGAATTTTGGGATAGAAAGATCGATACTTACTTTTTGCCCATATTTCTTCCAAGCCTGTATTATTGTATAGACCGAGTTAAAAAATTTCACCTTTTTTGGAATTAATTGGACTGGGCAGTGAATTAAGGCCATAGGGTTGTAAGGATATATCATATTTCTTTCAAGCTTATTATTTGTAAAATAATCTTTATTCACAATCCAGTCTATCGCAATACTTGAGAGAAAGACTAAGCTGTATTTACTAAGATCAGGAAGAGCCAGTCCCCCAAATTTTTTGGGAAGATATAGCTTATTTAGAGAAATACGAGGTCTTTTGCATTTCCATATAAAATACCTTAGACCCCTGTTCAATTTTTTCCAATCTTTAACTTTCAAGATGACCGGGATATTTTAGTCCGGAAAGTGCAAGCTAGACATGGCTGTGGATCAGGGGACAATATGCTTGTTTATAAAGACTTGTCTGCAGGAGTCTGTATCTCAAATGAGCATTAGATGTGAATGCCTGGGGTCCCTCATTGAGACTACTGCGACACTGTGCAATGTCTCTAAAGTCAGAAGGGAAAGTGGTGACGCCATTTTGTTTAACCGATCACAAGTATTCCTACCTCCTCAACTGATAACTACTGAGGACATTGTCGATACTGCTTTGCTGGACGGCTGTGAAGAATCCTCTCTACCAAGCTGTGATCTGGATTGTGGGGATGTGGCCGGCCCTACACTTCAGGAACAGCAGTTTTTATTTACTCGGGAGGATGCCTCAGATAGGAAGAGTATATTGAGTGACTGCAGAATCTGTGTTCAGTGGATCAAAGCCTCTCTACATCCCAGATGTTCCCTAGACAGCGAGATGGTGTACACAGATTTTGATCTCCTGCTGGATACTGACATCTGCCTGTTCCTTTTCTTGAGCGAGAGGGAGAGGGGAATGCCTGCTGCTGACGCTGGCCTGAGTCTTGCACTACAGAGACACATGTTTTTTTCAGAGATTTATGTCCAGGGCTGTATCCTCCCTGAACGATAAGATAGCTGCTTATATTCCAGTAACCTGTTTGAGACTAACACCCGGACTGGTGTGGGGTAAATTATTTCTATGCTCCATAGAGCATGACGTCCGGACAGGAGCTGGGTAAACAATGTTTGAACTGGTTGCTAAAATTCCATAGGGGATCCTGGTACCAATAGTGTTTACATAAATGATGATCTTGCAATCTGACATCTAACTCTGACAGTTGTGCAGCTGTGTTTAGGCTGTGTGATACAGGACATAACCCATATGTCATTACTGGGCTAACAGTTTACTGAAAAAAATAAGCTATTGTCATTCCTTGTATTGTATAATTATTGCTTTTGCAGGATTGATTGATTGCATTTTTTATTTTCTGTTCACCATTTTACCCTGCATCATCTTCCCGAAATGCTAAATATAATTGTAGTGAGAGTTGTTGGCCTGGCTCTTAGGAGAGTAGGGAAGTGCTGGGACAATTTAACTTAAATGTTTGAATACCTATAATTAATATTACCTTAGAATTTACAGCTGGTAGGTATAGCCCCACCTGTCAGCAAAAATATATTACCTGTTATTCACATGCTTGTCAGATAGTAAATTATTTTTCAGATGCCTTGAAACATTTTGATAGGTGGGAATGTAGATCATGCCTATTTAATATGCACAGAGTAGAATAGCTTGTTAAGCAATATGTGCCCACAGAAAATTGCTATTTCCGATAACTATGTTATAGATTGTTTTCTACAATGACCGAAACGCTTACCCTGTGTTTGGACACTTCAGAGGACATAGAGATCTGTGTTTGTATGTTGCCAAGGTTGCAGCTGACAGTGGCCTGTAATTAATATAATTTGCAGTTCCTAGGGCAATCTTACATAAGGAAATGTTTTATTATAGGACCTTTATGCACATTTGTGAGCTATGGTCTTAATATTATTGTAGGTTATATAGTCATAATATAGGATAGTGCATCTGTTATGCAGCTCTGTTTTGACTTGCATACCATACCATTTTATTTCAAGCACTGCAACAATGCCCACGTTCATAAATATATTTCTAGTACTTTCCGGGCCTAAGAGGGACCTTGCCTTTCTTGAGTTCTAGTGATACCTATATATCAAAAGCAGTAAATGCCCATATACATGTTGCATTTTTTTTCAAGTTATGACCCACTATATATGGTTTCATGGGCTTAATATAGTTAATACTCTAGAGATCAGTCTTTATCCGGGTCAGGTTGGATCGGGTAGGCCTGCGCCTCGGTATTAAGATTTGTAAGTGTAGTATTAAACAGATGCTAGGTTCGCTTATAATTATGTAGTGATAGTGGCCTGCTGCATCCACATGCATATATATGCTGAGGAAAGCAGTGAAATAAGGTGAAAGTGCCTAGTTGTGTAGGGGACTGTAGCAGGACACACAATTTTAATTGTAGAACCCTATTGGTAACATGCATCCATACACATCCATTGATTGTAATACTGAGATTTATATGGTTATTTTGTTGCTCTAGGTCAAAAGTGTTTTTAGTGAGCATGGCATTTACTGCAGTAATGAGTCATTCCCCCACTAGGTACTCCCCCCCCCCATACCTAGAAATGTTGCGGTTAGGGGTAACTAAAATCCTCTGCAATTCTAAGCAGAGTTAGGTAGTCTCTGCCCTAACCTAAGCACTAAATATTCTTTACCTTGTTGCTAATGGACCCTGCTATTCATGGTGTTCTTAGCATATTTACATATAACAGCTGCACTTTGATATAAATGTATTGTACATGCCAACTATATACTTTAAGTCTCTCTCTAAGTAAAACCTCTGCTCAGAATCGTTTGTACTTTTATAGTACACGTTTATATTCATTGAATACTTTATAAGTTTTAATCAGCCATTATCTGGCACCCATAAGCCGGCTTGTTAGTTACAGTTGTTAATATTGTGTTAAGTATATGACCTATGAATGGCCTATTAGGCCATCCTCCTATATAAAATATAAAATGAGGTTCTACCTTTTAGATGGGACCCGAAAAGCTGCCCCCTATTTATCATTGGCCTTCCATAAGTTGTAGGATTGTGAATTTCCAGAGTTATGGCAACTATTTTGGTGCAATTTCACATGGGGTATGGCTATGAGCTATTTGAACCTCCAAATATTTTACAATCTATTTCGTCAGACACAAAGGGGTCAATTTAACAAGTGCCGAATGGCCCCTGTTCCCCTTGTTTTCGCGCGAGCCTTCAGGTTCACCAGAAACTGGTGTTAAGAAGCAGCGGTCTTAAGACCGCTGCTCCTTAACTCATACGCTGCCTCTGAGGCAGCGTACAGCAATCTGCCGATTATGTACGATCCGGCTGATTGACACCCCCTGCTAGCGGCTGCAAATCTGCAGGGGGCGGCATTGCACAAGCAGTTCACTAGAACTGCTTGTGCAATGCTGAATGCCGACAGTGTCAGCAAAGACTTTAAAAAACTATTTAAATTATTAATCTATTAAGTGTACATTACATTGTTTGTTCGCATACGATCGGGTTGATTGACACCCCCTGCTAGGGGCAAATTGGCTGTGAATGTGCAGGGGGCGGCATTGCACAAGCATTTCTAGTGAAATGCTTGTGCAATGATAAATGCTGAAAGACAATTGGTGTGGGACAGAAAGCGCTCCAAACTGGGAGCTTACCAGAAGAATAATATAAAAATAATAATATTAATTAATAAACCGCCCCCTAAACCGCCGCTCCCGGAGCCCACCGCCACTCTAATAAACTGATTAACCCCTAAACCGCCGCTCCCGGAGCCCACCGCAAGCTATAATAAATATGTTAACCCCTAAACCGCCGCTCCCGGTCCCCGCCGCAACTATAATATATGTATTAACCCCTAAACCGCCGCTCCCAGACCCCACCGCCACCTACATGATACCTATTGACCCCTATCCTGCCCCCCCTATACCGTCGCCACCTATAATAAAGTTATTAACCCCTATCCTGCCAATCCCGGACCTTGCCGCAACTAAATAAAAAGTTTAACCCCTAAACCGCCGCTCCCGGACCCCGCCGCAACCTATATTAAACTTATTAACCCCTAATCTGCCCCCCTACACCATCGCCACCTATAATACATTTATTACCCATATCCTGCCCCCCCACTACACCGCCGCCACTGTAATAAAATTATTAACCCCTAAACCTAAGTCTACCACTAACCCTAACACCCCCCTAACTTAAATATTAATTAAATAAATCTAAATAATATTTCTCTTGTTAACTAAGGCCTAGATTTGGAGTTTGGCGGTAGCCGTGAAAACCAGTGTTAGAGGCTCCTAACGCTGGTTTTAGGCTACCGCCGGTATTTGGAGTCACTCAAAAAAGGGTCTAATGCTCACTTTTCAGCCGCGACTTTTCCATACCGCAGATCCCCTTACGTCATTTGCGTATCCTATCTTTTCAATGGGATCTTTCTAACTCCGGTATTTAGAGTCGTGTCTGAAGTGAGCGTTAGAAATCTAACGACAAAACTCCAGCCGCAGAAAAAAGTCAGTAGTTAAGAGCTTTCTGGGCTAACGCCGGTTCATTAAGCTCTTAACTACTGTGCTCTAAAGTACACTAACACCCATAAACTACCTATGTACCCCTAAACCGAGGTCCCCCCACATCGCCGCTACTCGATTAAATTTTTTTAACCCCTAATCTGCCGACCGCCACCTACGTCATACTTATGTACCCCTAATCTGCTGCCCCTAACACCGCTGACCCCTATATTATATTTATTAACCCCTAACCTGCCCCCCACAACGTCGCCGCCAGCTACCTACAATAATTAACCCCTAATCTGCCGACCGCAAAGCGCCGCCACCTACATTATAGCTATGTACCCCTAATCTGCTGCCCCTAACACCGCCGACACCTATATTATATTTATTAACCCCTAATCTGCCGCCCTCAATGTCGCCTCCACCTGCCTACACTTATTAACCCCTAATCTGCCGACCGGACCGCACCGCTATTATAATAAAGTTATTAACCCCTAATCCGCCTCACTAACCCTATAATAAATAGTATTAACCCCTAATCTGCCCTCCCTAACATCGCCGACACCTAACTTCAAACATTAACCCCTAATCTGCCGACCGGAGCTCACCGCTATTCTAATAAATGTATTAACCCCTAAAGCTAAGTCTAACCCTAACACTAACACCCCCCTAAGTAAAATATAATTTAAATCTAACAAAATTAATTAACTCTTATTAAATAAATTATTCCTATTTAAAGCTAAATACTTACCTGTAAAATAAATCCTAATATAGCTACAATATAAATTATAATTATATTATAGCTATTTTAGGATTTATATTTATTTTACAGGTAACTTTGTATTTATTTTAACCAGGTACAATAGCTATTAAATAGTTAAGAACTATTTAATAGCTACCTAGTTAAAATAATTACAAAATTACCTGTAAAATAAATCCTAACCTAAGTTACAATTAAACCTAACACTACACTATCAATAAGTAAATTAAATTAAATACCTACAATTACCTACAATTAAACCTAACACTACACTATCAATAAATTAATTAAATACAATACCTACAAATAACTACAATGAAATAAACTAACTAAAGTACAAAAAATAAAAAAGAACTAAGTTACAAAAAATAAAAAAATATTTACAAACATAAGAAAAATATTACAACAATTTTAAACTAATTACACCTACTCTAAGCCCCCTAATAAAATAACAAAGCCCCCCAAAATAAAAAAATGCCCTACCCTATTCTAAATTACTAAAGTTCAAAGCTCTTTTACCTTACCAGCCCTGAACAGGGCCCTTTGCGGGGCATGCCCCAAGAAGTTCAGCTCTTTTGCCTGTAAAAAAACACATACAATACCCCCCCCCAACATTACAACCCACCACCCACATACCCCTAATCTAACCCAAACCCCCCTTAAATAAACCTAACACTAAGCCCCTGAAGATATTCCTACCTTATCTTCACCATACCAGGTTCACTGATCGATCCAGAAGAGCTCCTCCGATGTCCTGATCCAAGCGGGGGGCTGAAGAGGTCCATGATCCGGCTGAAGTATTGGCTGATCGGAACAGCCAATAGAATGCAAGCTCAATCTGATTGGCTGATTGAATCAGCCAATCGGATTGAACTTGATTCTGATTGGCTGATTCCATCAGCCAATCAGAATATTCCTACCTTAATTCCGATTGGCTGATAGAATCCTATCAGCCAATCAGAATTCGAGGGACGCCATCTTGGATGACGTCCCTTAAAGGAACCGTCATTCGGCTAGTAGGCGTCGGGAGAAGAGGATGTTCCGCGTCGGATGGAAGATGATGGCTCCCGAAGAAAGAAGATTGAAGATGCCGTTGATAGAAGACTTCATCCGGATCATGGACCTCTTCAGCTCCCGCTTGGATGAAGACTTCAGCCGGATCATGGAGCTCTTCAGCTCCCGCTTGGATGATGACTTCATCCGGATCATGGACCTCTTCAGCCCCCCGCTTGGGCTTGGATCAGGACATCGGAGGAGCTCTTCTGGATCGATCGGTGAACCTGGTATGGTGAAGATAAGGTAGGAAGATCTTCAGGGGCTTAGTGTTAGGTTTATTTAAGGGGGGTTTGGGTTAGATTAGGGGTATGTGGGTGGTGGGTTGTAATGTTGGGGGGGGGGTATTGTATGTTTTTTTTTACAGGCAAAAGAGCTGAACTTCTTGGGGCATGCCCCGCAAAGGGCCCTGTTCAGGGCTGGTAAGGTAAAAGAGCTTTGAACTTTAGTAATTTAGAATAGGGTAGGGCATTTTTTTATTTTGGGGGGCTTTGTTATTTTATTAGGGGGCTTAGAGTAGGTGTAATTAGTTTAAAATTGTTGTAATATTTTTCTAATGTTTGTAAATATTTTTTTATTTTTTGTAACTTAGTTCTTTTTTATTTTTTGTACTTTAGTTAGTTTATTTCATTGTATTTATTTGTAGAAATTGTATTTAATTTATTTATTGATAGTGTAGTGTTAGGGTTTAATTGTAGATAATTATAGGTATTTTATTTATTTATTGATAGTGTAGTGTTAGGTTTAATTGTAACTTAGGTTAGGATTTATTTTACAGGTAAATTTGTAATTATTTTAACTATTTTAGCTATTAAATAGTTCTTAACTATTTAATAGCTATTGTACCTGGTTAAAATAAATACAAAGTTACCTGTAAAATAAATATTAATCCTAAAATAGCTATAATATAATTATAATTTATATTGTAGCTATATTAGGATTTATTTTACAGGTAAGTATTTAGCTTTAAATAGGAATAATTTATTTAATAAGAGTTAATTAATTTCGTTAGATTAAAATTATATTTAACTTAGGGGGCTGTTAGTGTTAGTGACATAGCTTTCGGGGTTAATACATTTATTAGAATAGCGGTGAGCTCCAGTCGGCAGATTAGGGGTTAATAATTGAAGTTAGGTGTCGGCGATGTTAGGGAGGGCAGATTAGGGGTTAATACTATTTATTATAGGGTTAGTGAGGCGGATTAGGGGTTAATAACTTTATAATAATAATAGCGGTGCGGTCCGCTCGGCAGATTAGGGGTTAATAAGTGTAGGCAGGTGGAGGCGACGTTGTGGGGGGCAGATTAGGGGTTAATAAATATAATATAGGGGTCGGCGGTGTTAGGGGCAGCAGATTAGGGGTACATAGGGATAATGTAAGTAGCGGCGGTTTACGGAGTGGCAGATTAGGGGTTAAAAATAATATACAGGGGTCAGCGATAGCGGGGGCGGCAGAATAGGGGTTAATAAGTGTAAGGTTAGGGGTGTTTAGACTCGGGGTACATGTTAGGGTGTTAGGTGCAGACGTAGGAAGTGTTTCCCCATAGCAAACAATGGGGCTGCGTTAGGAGCTGAACGCTGCTTTTTTGCAGGTGTTAGGTTTTTTTTCAGCTCAAACAGCCCCATTGTTTCCTATGGGGGAATCGTGCACAAGCACGTTTTTGAGGCTGGCCGCGTCCGTAAGCAACTCTGGTATCGAGAGTTGAAGTTGCGTTAAATATGCTCTACGCTCCTTTTTTGGAGCCTAACGCAGCCATTCTGTGGACTCTTAATACCAGAGTTATTTTAAAGGTGCGGCCAGAAAAAAGCCTGCGTTAGATACGCGGGTCCTTACCGACAAAACTCTAAATCTAGCCGTAAATTAATCCTATTTAAAACTAAATACTTACCTTTAAAATAAACCCTAATATAGCTACAATATAAATAATAATTATATTGTAGCTATCTTAGGATTTATTTTTATTTTACAGGCAACTTTCAATTTATTTTAACTAGGTACAATAGCTATTAAATAGTTATTAACTATTTAATAGCTACCTAGCTAAAATGAAGAGAAATTAACCTGTAAAATAAAAACTAACCTAAGTTACAATTACACCTAACACTACACTATACTTAATAATTAATAATTATAATTATTCCTATTTAAAACTAAATACTTACCTGTAAAATAAACCCTAAGATAGCTACAATGTAATTAATAATTACATTGTAGCTATTTTAGGATTTAGGATTAGGTAATTTTGTATTTATTTTAGCTAGGTAGTTATTAAATAGTTAATAACTATTTAATAACTATTCTAACTAGCTAAAATAAATACAAAGTTACCTGTAACATAAATATAAATCCTAAAATATCTACAGTGTAATTATTAATTACATTGTAGCTATCTTAGGGTTTATTTTACAGGTAAGTATTTAGTTTTAAATAGGAATAATTTATTAAAGTATAGTGTAGTGTTAGGTGTAATTGTAACTTAGGTTAGTTTTTATTTTACAGATTAATTTCTCTTTATTTTAACTAGGTAGCTATTAAATAGTTAATAACTATTTAATAGCTATTGTACCTAGTTAAAATAAATTGAAAGTTGCCTGTAAAATAAAAATAAATCCTAAGATAGCTACAATATAATTATTATTTATATTGTAGCTATATTAGGGTTTATTTTAAAGGTAAGTATTTAGTTTTAAATAGGATTAACTTAGTTAATAAGATAAATATTATTTAGATTTATTTAAATAATATTTAAGTTAGGGGGTGTTAGGGTTAGTGTTAGACTTAGGTTTAGGGGTTAATAATTTTATTACAGTGGCGGCGGTGTAGTGGGGGGCAGGATAGGGGTTAATAAATTTATTATAGGTGGCGACGGTGTAGGGGGGCAGATTAGGGGTAATAAGTTTAATATAGGTTGCGGCAGGGTCCGGGATCAGCAGGATAGGGGTTAATAACTTTATTATAGAGGGCGGTGGTATAGGGGGGGCAGGATAGGGGTTACTAGGTATAATGTAGGTGGCGGCGGTGTCCGGGAGCGGCGGTTTAGGGGTTAATACATTTATAAGAGTTGCGGCGGGGTCTAGGAGCGAAGGTTTAGGGGTTAATAACTTTAGTTACGGGGGCTCCAGGGGCCTGCCGGTATAGGGGGTAGAACAGTGTAGTTAGTGTGGGTGCTTAGTGACAGGCTAGCAATAAAGCTGTAAAAAAGCCGAAGAGCAGCGAGATCGGATGAGTGATAACTCTCACAATCCGCTGCTCATCGCCCCATACTTGGTGCACAGCTTTTTGACAGCTTTATTGATAACTTAGGCGAAATTGTGCAGGTCCGCGGCGGCGATGGTAGGCGAGCTTAGGTGGGCGTATTGGTCTGGCGAAGGCAGGTAAAGTAGACGGCTTGATAACTAGGCCCCCATGTATACACGTGTACATAACAATGAATCTCAGAGATTTGTAAGACTCAATAAAGAGAGCTGAGAGTCCGTTATAATAAACTATTGTGAATAGAAGACCTTACACAATCTAACCGTTTCTTCGGCTGTGCACAGCTAATAAAGTTCATGCATAGACAACTCACAGTTCTAGGTATTAGAATTGGTGTTTGAAACCCGTTGGAAGCCCCGATGAGTAGGATGACGTCAGACCACGTGACCTGATCAGCCGTACTGCAGGTCTCTCATCCGATAGTTTCTTTTCCACTAGAGGCAAATTTAATCCATGATTGCAGATTCATTACAGCCGTAGATGGGATATTTTTATTCCGTTTTGAACAGCCTTGTATAAACTTGTGTTGACTCAGTAGTATCTTATAAGTCTCTTAGAAGTTTGTTCAGGTAGGATCCAATGTCCTTTCTATATAGCCAAATACACGTCGAACAGGAACACATATACGGCTAGATTACGAGTTCGGTTAGCTTTAAAAAGCAGCGTTAAGGGGTCCTAACGCTGCTTTTTAACTCCCGCTGGTATTACAAGTCTGACAGGTACAGGGGTACCGCTCACTTTTTTTCCGCGACTTTTCCATATAGCAAATCCCCTTACGTCAATTGCGTATCCTATCTTTTTAATGGAATTTGCCTAACGCCGGTATTACAAGTTTTGGAAGAAGTGAGCAGTACAGCCTCTACCTCCAAGACTCCTGCCGCATATAAAAGTCAGTAGTTAAGAGTTTTATGGGCTAACGCCGGAACATAAAACTCTTAACTAAAGTGCTACAAAGTACACTAACACCCATAAACTACCTATTAACCCCTAAACCGAGCCCCCCCACATCACAAACACTATAATAAAATTATTTAACCCCTAATCTGCCGACCGGACATCGCCGCCACTATAATAAATGTATTAACCCTTAAACCGCTGCACTCCCGCCTCGCAAACACTATAATAAATTTTATTAACCCCTAATCTGCCGTCCCTAACATCGCTGCCACCTACCTACAATTATTAACCCCTAACCTCCCGCCCCAACGTCGCCGCTACTATAATAAAGTTATTAACCCCTAAACCTAAGTGTAACCTTAACCCTAACACCCCCCTAAGTTAAATATAATTTAAAAAAAATCTAAATAAAATTACTATAATTAAATAAATTAATCCTATTTAAAACTAAATACTTACCTATAAAATAAACCCTAATATAGTTACAATATAACTATTAGTTAGATTTATTTTTATTTTACAGGCAACTTTGTATTTATTTTAACTAGGTATAATAGTTATTAAATAGTTATTAACTATTTAATAACTACCTAGCTAAAATAAATACAAATATACCTGTAAAATAAACCCTAACCTAAGTTACAATTACACCTAACACTACTCTATAAATAAATTAATTACCAAAATTAAATTAAACTAATTACAATTAAATTAAATAAACTAAATTACAAAAAACAAACACTAAATTACAGAAAATAAAAAAGAAATTACAATTTATTTAAACTAATTACACCTAATCTAATCCCCCTAATAAAATAAAAAAGCCCCCCAAAATAATAAAATTCCCTATCCTAAACTAAATTACAAAGTAATCAGCTCTTTTACCAGCCCTTAAAAGGGCTTTTTGCGGGGCATTGCCCCAAAGTAATCAGCTCTTTTACCTGTAAAAAAAAGAAATACAATACCCCCCCAACATTACAACCCACCACCCACACACCCCTACTCTAAAACCCACCCCCTTAAAAAAGATCACCCTACCTTGAGCCGTGTTCACCCAGCTGGACACCGATGGGGCAGAAGAGGACATCCAGATCGGCAGACATCTTCATCCAGGCGGCATCTTCTATCGTCATCCTTCCGGAGAGGAGCGGAGCCATCTTCTATCCAGCCGATGCAGAGCAATCCTCTTCAATCGAAGTCCTAACGAAGAATGTTAGGAAGAATTTGTTAGGACTTCGATTGAAAAGGATGGCTCCGCGTTGGCTGGATAGAAGATGGCTCCACTCCGGAAGGATAAACATGCCGCCTAGATGAAGATGTCTGCCGGTCCGGATATCCTCTTTTGCCACATCAGTGCCCAGCTGGGTGAAGACAGCTCAAGGTAGGGTGATCTTCAATGGGGTAGTGTTAGGTTTTTTTTAAGGGGGGATCGGGTGGGTTTTAGAGTAGGGTTGTGTGGGTGGTGGGTTGTAATGTTGGGGTGGGGGTATTGTATTTCTTTTTTTTACAGGTAAAAGAGCTGATTACTTTAGGGCAATGCCCCGCAAAAAGCCCTTTTAAGGGCTGGTGAAAGAGCTGATTACTTTGTAATTTAGTTTAGGATAGGGAATTTTTTTTATTTTGGGGGGGGGGTTATTTTATTAGGGGGCTTAGATTAGGTGTAATTAGATTAAGCTTCTTGTAATATTTTTTTAGTTTTTTTTGTAATTTAGTGTTTGTTTGTTTGTTTTTTTAATATAGTCTAGTTTATTTAATTGTATTTTATTTTAGATAATTGTAGTTAATTTATTTAATTAATTTATTGATAGTGTAGTGTTAGGTGTATTTGTAAATTAGGTTAGGATTTATTTTACAGGTAATTTTGTAATTATTTTAACTAGGTAGCTATTAAATAGTTATTCACTATTTAATAGCTATTGTACCTAGTTAAAATAAATACAAAGTTGCCTGTAAAATTAATATATAAATCCTAAAATAGCTACAATGTAACTATTAGTTATATTGTAGCTATATTAGGGTTTATTTTATAGGTAAGTATTTAGTTTTAAATAGGAATAATTTATTTAATTATAGAAATTTTATTTAGATTTATTAAAAATAGATTTAAGTTAGGGGGTGTTAGGGTTAGGGTTAGACTTAGGTTTAGGGGTTAATACATTTAATATAGTAGCGGCGACGTTGGGGGCGGCAGATTAGGGGTCAATAATTGTAGGTAGGTGGCGGCGACGTTGGGGGCGGCAGATTAGGGGTTAATAAATATAATATAGGTGTCGGCAAGGTTAGGGGCAGCAGATTAGGGGTTCATAGGGATAATGTAGGTGGCGGCAATGTCCGGAGCAGCAGATTAGGGGTTAATAGTATAATGCAGGTGGCGATGATGTTGGGGGCGGCAGATTAGAGGTTAATATGTGTAAGATTAGGGGTGTTTAGACTCGGGGTTCATGTTAGGGTGTTAGGTGTAGACATTAAAAGTATTTTCCCATAGGAAACAATGGGGCTGCGTTAAGAGCTGAACGCTGCTTTTTTGCAGGTGTTGGTTTTTTTCAGCCGTCTCAGCCCCATTGTTTCCTATGGGGAAATCGTGCACGAGCATGTTTTGCCAGCTTACCGCTACCGTAAGCAACGCTGGTATTACAGGTAGAAGTGGCGCTAAATTTGCTCAACGCTTACTTTTCTGTGGCTAACGCAGCCATTCAGAAAACTTGTAATACCAGCGTTGTTTAAAGTGAGCGCTGGAAAAAAAAGGAGCGTTAGTACCGCAAGTTTTTACCGAAAAAACTAGCCGATAGTTTGCTTAGAGTAAAGACAAACAATGTACCTGATACGTGTATAACAAAAGGGGAATACAAGTCATATACAGGAATTACTCATATGCCCAAATTCCGATAAATCAAGAATTGGGGATGAACCTGCATGAACAAGTATAAATCCCTGGTTTACAGACAGTAAGCAAAATTCTATGCGTTTCGGTAGACACAGCTACCTATATCAAAATACTTACTGATACTATTAGGTCACCTTATATAGGGAACAGTTAATGTAATGACCCATGTGATAGGTTCAACTGTGTTTATCCAATAGAAATAGAGTGGGAATGTTGGAATTCTTTCCACCATATTAAAAAAGTAAACTGACTATCATGTGTGTGTATTTTAACCTATAAAGTGCTGGATAATTTAAATGTCATGTTGTTTCTCTACATATATTTTTTTCACTAGTTCATGATATACATTAAACGAGTATGCAAACCATATATTTACAAAATATTGTAAATATAGCATTAAAGAATGAAATGAAGTAAAATGTAGATAAGAATAAAAATAATAAATTAACAAACTCAGCGTAATATATGTCTGTAATATAAATCTCTCAAAATTTACTAAAAATTACTCTCTAAGGTATAGAAAATAGAGTATATAAATCAAATACAGTTTTATCATATCTAATACAAATAAAGCTATTAATCGTAGGAATGCGTAATATATATATAGTAATATATATATATATATATATATATATATTTATATATATATATATATATATATATTAGTATCCAAATAGGATACAATAGATGTTAATAATATATGTTCCAATCTTTTATATATAATTGTTTAAAAATATTTGTTTAAAAATATATATATAAATGTTTCAGAAAATAATAAAAGATGTAGTGTATAATCTTATTAAAGTAATATACTCCTATTTAAAATAAGGTGTTTAGATCAAAAGCGCTATTAAGTCCTTGTGGCTATATAGTTCTAAAACGATGAATCGATTTAGCTTTTCATTTA
This sequence comes from Bombina bombina, assembly GCF_027579735.1. Classification (NCBI taxonomy): domain Eukaryota; kingdom Metazoa; phylum Chordata; class Amphibia; order Anura; family Bombinatoridae; genus Bombina; species Bombina bombina. The sequence goes on along the minus strand of NC_069500.1, from coordinate 853,216,798 downwards.
AGTAATATTTTCTCCATATTTCCACCCCTGATGTTTGGATGAATTTTTAAAATGCCCCAGAATTTGAAACATTTTAAATCCCCTAAATGTATAACTGTAAAGTGTTGGTATAATCCAGTTTTATTAGTCTTATGCTCTATGTTCCAGATATGTTCTCTAATCCTATCTCTCAGAGTATGACTAGTTTGTCCAAAGTAAAATAAATCACAAGAACATTTAAAACAATATATGACATTAGAGTCACTACACTTAATGATTTCTTTAATTGTGAAAGTATTTTGTTTATCAGTAGAGACTATTTTCTTAATTTTGCTACTTGATTTACAGGACTTGCAGATATGACAGGGAAAAAATCTGTTAGTCTCTCGTTATCTAGACTAATGTCAATCAGGCTACTATTTGGATGTTTGAACTTACTAGGGGAAAGGTAACTTTTGAGATGATAAATGCTGAACTGGCCACAGTTGAAGGACAGAAAGTGCCATCACGGGTGGATTAGTGTTCAGTACTAATGCGCAGAACACATACATACATTTACAATGGACACACAGGATTGGAGGTCCCTTCAAAATGCGCTTAGACATATGTGTATACTAAATATTTACTGGTTCGCGTAAACGCTATTTTACGATCTAACTGTAATCTAGCCCATAGTGCTTTAACCATCAGGTGCTCAGTATCCTCAGCTCTAAATCCCTCCTCTACGTCCAACAGCAGACCCCTGCACCCTAGGCCTCCAGCCATGCTAGTGACCTTCTTTTTTTTATCATGGCCTGAGCTACACACAGGTAAACCTCTAGTGGCCTGAAAAGACTAAACATTACCATTTATCCCAATTTGTGCTTAAATTATTATTATGGTTCATTGCATTTGCTAAAACTCATAAATTGAGGCAGATCATCTGTGGTCACTTAATTTAGAGTAAAAAAAATGAACAGATTCTATTTTAAGATAGTTTCCATCCTACTTCATTTCGGTAAGGTTTACCCTACTGTATTTACGTACAACATTTTGAAAATTAGAAAGCTCTCTATTTAAGATACTTTGATTTCCTCAGGGACTCTTGAATGGTTATAAATGTTTAGGCAATTTCATTGTTGTTGTATTATAAGATTGGCTTACTTGATAGGCATACTTGATTTATTTAATTTAAATTTAAAAAGTATTAGGCCCATTATCAAAAGTAACAAATAGGTCATTTATTTTTTGATACACCATAAATTGGTAGGGAGAAAATTATCACATTTATTAATACCCTATAAAATGTGCACTGAAAATTATTTTCCTGGGAAAAATTACATACATATCCGTATAAAATGCCAAATGCCTGATGTCTGATGAAACAGCTGTAAAATAGCCAAGAAACACGTTGTATGATATAGTCATTAACTTAATGTTTTTAATAATTTGGTTGGTTTACATTTGTCCTCTGCTTTGAGATATTTAGTCAATATTGAATATTTCCACGAGCTGCAAGCAGCAGAGAGGAGACTCAGCAGAGACAGAGGAGACCGCACATATGAGATAGCCCAGCTGGTTTCAGTGAAGTTGACCAGTGGAAGAGTCAGCCTGCCTGCTTTGCACTGTGTCCCTCAGTGCCAATGCAAAGTGTGAGATGCACTTGCATATGCTATGTGGCATGCCTTGTTGTATGCTTGATATCCATATAAAAAAGGTTTAAAGGGACACTGAACTCAAATTTTTTCTTCCGTGATTCAGATAGAGCATGCAATTTTAAGCAACTTTCTAATTTACCCCTATTATCAAATGTTCTTCATTCTCTTGGTATCTTTATTTGAAAAGCAAGAATGTAAGTTTAGATGCATTTTTGGTGAACAACCTGGGTTGTCCTTGCTTATTGGACAGCACCAATAAACAAGTGCTGTCCATAGGCTGAACCAAAAATTGGCTGGCTTCTTAGCTTAGATGCTTTCTTTTTCAAATAAAGATAGCATGAGAACAAAGAAAAACTGATAATAGGAGTAAATTAGAAAGTTGCTTAAAATTGCATGCTCTATATTTATCACAAAAGAAAAAAATTGGGTTCAGTATCCCTTTAAGTTCACTTTTGTGCAACAATGTAACTCGTAATTTTGTAATTCAGAACCCTTGGTTGTTTTTTGTCTTTGAGGTTAGCCATATATCTGATTCCCAATTTAAAGCCCATTTTCCTTTTGTTTTCATCTGTATTTTGCCAGTGATGAGCCCTTTTCTAGCAGTCAGGCATCCTTGCTTGCAAGCTATAAATACTATTGCAAATTAGTTTGTCTGATATAACCACGTGAGCAAGCACCGTTTTCTGGTTACAGAGTATCCACATTTTGAGCGCAAAATATCTCTTCTGCGAAAGTGATATTTGCGCTCAACTTGCAAATGCAAATGTGAGCTGGTATTACAAGTGAGGTGCAATGCGAATGCAACCTCTTACATAGGCTCCAATAGGAGCCTCATTCTTATGCCATAAGACAAGGCATAAGAACTAGCACAGCGAAAGGGGTGTCGTGGAGCGGAGCTAGCCATCAAGCTAAAGAGACGTGTTTGGAGAGGGCTCTCTCCTATTTCCTTAAATAACTCAGTTCCTTTAGTATGCTGACTGACTTCTAAAAGCTTAAGATACTATCTAGTGATAGTAGATTCCTACGAGAGATCGTGCAGTGAAGAATCAAAGGAGAGAAGAGCTTTCCTTTTGAGCCTATGCTAATCGGCTCCAGCAGATCCACCCGGAGGTGCTGTGTGACTGGAGCAGCTACAAATTAGGCACAAATCCCTAACCCCACAGACCTTAGCCGAAGCCGAGGGATCACCTTGTTTCTTCACCACTGCTGTCCGGAGGGTCAGGGCTCCGCTCCGGAACAGCAGATTGCCACCTGATTCCAACTAGTGTGGTGAGATCGGAGTCTACTTATCTTCCGGGGGCACGCATCTATACCGGACCTATTCTCTGGTGGGTTACTCAGCTGGATACAAAACCCAGTCCCTGCCGGGGGCTACAGCAGGCCTGTGAAGAGTCTTCAGAGCTAGAGTGCAACTCTGCAGTTTTGGCGCGAACCTCCATCTTGCGGCTTGGCTTCCCGACATCACCAAGGCCCTCTGGCAGTGGAGTGCAGGTCCGCCCTTCAGCGACAAGTTAGAGAGGCAGGTAAGATCTCCCTAACTGTTCTAGACTTCATCAATACCTGAGACTTGCCATGCTGTTCTGCTGCCCCCACATCGCCTCTTTACAGCACGGCCGCAATATTTTAGTGATTGACTTCTCTATTGCTCACGGTAGGATCTTACACTAATATATTGGCCCTTCCTCTGATCATCTAATCGCTTGGGCATCGGTCTGGGAGCTTTCAATTACTCTGAACCCTGACTCTGGGTGCACATAGTGCGCACCTCTCTAACTAACAATATTTAGGCTTCATAATAGTCATTAGGCTCCACTCCACACGAAATTATCTGGGGGTTGGTGGATGGGAGGTTGAAGATAGAAGAAATTTGATAAACCCCTTAGACAAATAAGGGCAATAGAAAAGGTATTAAAATAAACAGAGAAGAGGAAAATGAAAAATAAAATCTTTATATTAACCCCTCCTAATCTGGATTCCTTCTACAGATAGGTATGGTCAAATCACTGAAATAAATAATTGTGAGATCCCTGAGCTACTGACAGACCTTGTCTTTTGACTTTTTAAATTTTTACTATTCCCCCCATATACCTGGGGCAGTAGTTGCAGGCTCACTAATAATTTTTTGCTGGTTCCTCTCATCTGTGACCTGCACAGAAATCCTCTGGCACTGATACCCCTGAGAGAACTAATTTTCCCCGATTACTATATACCTCTTCATGCAGCTCATATTACTGGGAAATATATCAATGAATGCAGCTAGGCTGTTAATTTTCAAGAGATATTGAAAGAATTCACTTTAATAGGACTTTGCGCTTCCAGGTCTGACATAAATCAAGAGCCTTTTCTGGTTTCCCCCTTCAGAGACCTTTAATTTCATGGAAGCTGAATCACTATTAGGAATGTATACTCATATATTTACCTAGGAAGGTCTGTCCTCTAACTATATACCATACCATATATACCTAAAGCTTAATTCCATGATGTGGTGGTAAAACTCTTGCATGGAGGCGGGGAAACACCCCAATTCAAACATAATATAGAAGCTCTTTTGTGTTCTAACTATCTTATTGCTAAGTGTCTTGATAAGAAACCTGCAGATATGTCCCATTCTAATAGGAAAAAAAAACAGACAGGCAGATGCCCCAAAAAGGACTGTAGCAGATCATTTTCACAGTAAATTCATCTCTGAGAGAGAATTGTCCGATGAGGACTCAAGAGACTCCCTGTCCAGACATGAAGAGGATGTCGTAGTACATAACATATGTAAACGTTCTTCAGTACGGTGAATGCCTCCCTTAAACAGCTCATTAATTCTCTGTCAGTCAAAATGGACTCTCATCATACCTCCCTGAAGCAGGAACTCAAATTCTCCATTGCAGAGCTTAAGAGAGACATTGCATCCTTGGGAGAGAGGTCAGACATCCTTGAGCGAAAGCATGAGGATCTTGCGACCGACCACTCTAACCTTCTTTCTTACACCCAATCATTAGCTGAGATGATCTCAGACCTAGAGGGGAAATTGGCAGACCTGGAGGATAGGTCCAAATGCAATAACATTCGCATTCGGGGCATCCCCGAGAGCATCACAGCAAATGATCTCCTTCCATATCCCACTGAGCTGTTTGTAGCGCTGCTTGACACCCCACAAGATCTGGACTCGAGGATTGACAGAGCTCATAGAGCACTCAGAGTCAGAAATTCCAACCAATCTCAACCAAGAGATGTCATAGTGCGACTCCACTACTTTACTTTTAAGGAAAAAATACTGAAGGCAGCATACCTCAATAAAAATCTACCAGAATCATATAAGGAGGTACAGTTCTTCCCCAACCTATCATCACATACCTTATCCAAAAGGAGATCTTTCTTCCCAGCAACACAATGCCTACGCAAGCACTCTATTAGGTACAGGTGGGGTTTTCCTGTCAAGTTGTTTTTTCAACACAATGGGTCCTCTTACACTTTAATAAACATTAAACAAGGAATGGAGGTTCTGAGCAAGTTAAACCTCTTGCGGGATACTCCGCCTCCCTCCTCCCTCCAACTGGACCCCCCTTCTGCTCATCAAGAAGACCCCGTCCAAGGTTCTTCTCTTCAAGTACAGTCTCCGCTCCTCTGAGCGGCGGCTCTGGAATGGGACCCTAAACCTCCACCGTCTAAGAGACGAAATCTATCTTTGCAGGAACCTTAAACACTGCCCTATGTTCTAGGAATCTTTTAGTGACTTATTGTCCACAAACTAAGTTGAAGATTTGCTCCCTGCGCCTGAAGAAGATATGTCATTATACTCTTTTTTAAGTATCTGTTTGACTTTTCTTCTTACAGGTTGTACACTGAACTATTGGACCTTAGTTCATGTCTGAAATGTCTATTAATCGGTTCAACTTCTTTGATAATGCTCACTAAAGGTTGTGTTGCTTACTCATTACCCCTTTTTTGGCTATAGCTAAAATCTATTGTAAATGTGTGTTTACTTATATTACTAAGATTACTTTTATTCACCTATAGCCTGCTAGGTATTTTTCTAGTCATTGCATTCTGCCAATGTGGTTGTGGTACTCTTGTTAGATGTATACTCATTTCCACCTTCATAATTTTACAGACGGTCCACTTTTACACCCACACTTAGTTGTTTATCCTCACCTTGACACACAGCAGACTTATATGTAAGTACTTTCTACAAGTGGCTCACTTACCTAGGAGGTTATGTATCCTACTTTTATTTACAGTGATTCCATACGTCCACTAGGTTAGGTACTTTCCTCACTATATACCATAGAAAATTCTAGGATGGTTACTCATCTATTATTTCTGGTCAACACACACAATTAAGTTGTATACCACTGTTCTCTGTTCTAGAAATTTATTAGTGACTTATTGACCACAAGCATATTTGCAGATCTGTTACCTGCATCGGATGAAGATGTAACATTATATCCTTCCTTTTTTTTTGGTACTTGTTTTGTTTTTCTGATTGCAGGCTATAAACTGAACTATTGGACCTCAGGTCATGTCTGAAATGTCTAATAATCTGATTATCTTCTTTGAATATGTTCACTAAAGTTTGTGCTGTTTATTCATTGCTCCTTTTGAACTATAGCCAATGTCTAACTTAAATGTATGTTTACTTATAATACTAAGATTCTCTCTACCCATCTATAGCCTGCTAGGTGTGTTTCTAGACATTTCATTTTACTAATTTAGTAGGGGTGCCTTAGATATATTCATATTCATCATTGCCTTCATAACTTTACTAACAGGGCAATTTTACACCCACACCGATTTGCTTATTCTGCTTTCGATACGCAGTAGACTTACATGTAAATACTTTCTGTGGGAGGTCTATCGGCCTATTAGTTTATATATAATACTACTATTACAGTGCTTCCACATGTCCACTAGTTTCGTTAAAATTCCTTACTATACACCACAGTAAATTTCTTGAATGGTTATTCATCTGTTATTTTTTCTTTATCGACACATACACTTAAATTACATAACCTCCTAGCTCTTTAAACGATGGAAAGGACATAGATGTAAATAGACCTGAGCCAAACATCCTTGATGAATCTTAGATATTAGTAACATCTCTAGTAATGCCCCTCACTAAGTTAACCTAAATAGTTGGCCTGATCGCTGGATTTCCCTACGGAAGCCTAAACACCAATACTTGATAAGGTAATTTATTAAGTGGTTCAATCAAGAGTTATGTTGCTGCAGGGTTTTAAGGCAGCTTCTTTATGGTTCTCCAAACTTTAATCATTTCTGAATTGGGGACTACCCTGTCTCCTATTGGTTTTTTACACAAGTTATGTATAATTATTTTGATTGTGTTTGATTGTTTCTAGTCCATTTGATTCTCTCTATCCTTTTTTGTTTTCCCTTTGCCCTACTAACATTCTTCCCAACCGTCCCTCCTATACACTATATATTATATATATTAATATCTTCTTTTTCTTGGTCCTTCGCACCCCCCCCCCCATTGCTGATGACCATTACTACTACTTAAAAACACTTTATCACTTTATATACATATGATAAAAAATATGTACTTCGTGGTGCTTATCCGCTGAAAATTACCCCTTATCCCCCTTTTCTACCTTATCCATTCTTAGTACCAAGACCCTCTAAATGTTTAAGGTTCTAGGTTATCCAACCTAAGAATTTACTATCTTTGTAGATACCGCAACTAGAAATTTTTGTTCTTTGGTGACCATATATCTACTCCCTACTTCCTTCCCCCCTCTTTTTTTTTAATTTCCCCCTCTCCCTTTGAAGATGTATTTGCAAGTGATCACTCATAATGTGCAGGGTCTTAACTCTCCTACCAAAAGAAGCCTTCTCAGTAATGGTCTCAGTCGTTCCAAAGCTAATGTTGTTTTTCTGCAGGAGACCCACTGGACCGGGGCCTCGGGCATCCCATATTCATTCAAGCGTTACTCCACCAAATTTGAAGCCTCTCACTCTTCCAAGTCCAAAGAGGTTGCCATCCTGATCAAGGATGACTTAAAGATAGAAGTTTTGCATGTAGAATCTGACCCAGGTGCCAGATACATTATAGTTATTTGTAAATTAAATGATCGCACTTACACACTAGCTAACTTATATGCCCCAAACACTCGGCAGATTCCCTTTTTAAAAAGTACACTTAATCTCATTTCCAGGGTTAAACAGGGTACCTTGATCTTAGGGAGATATTTTAACCTATTATGGGATCCCCTAGTAGATAGAAAAGGTCTTAAATCACTTTGTTCGGATCCCTCAGTCAGCTCCTTAGCTTCCGCTTTTAGATCACTAATGCTTCAGTATGGTGTTTATGACGTCTGGCTGGCTATGCATACTGCAGAGAAAGATTATACGTTCTATTCAAACCCACACAAAATCGACTATGTATTCGTGGAAGCTGGGACATTGAACGAGATCCACAACTCGAGGATAGAGGTGATCCCTTGGTCTGATCATGACCCTGTGGTGGTTACCTTCTCATCTTCTCAGCCTTATCGAATCAGTAAATGGAAATACGCTGACTGGTTGGTATCAAATCCTAAAACCCTCCAAGAAATTAAGAAATCATTACTTGAGTTTTTACAGCTCAATGATATTGGTCAGACAGAAGTCCAATATATATGGGCTTTGCTGAAAGCTTATATTAGAGGCTCATTAATTAAAAAGTCAGCTCTTAATAGGAAAGATTCAGGTAGGTCATTGGCTGAAATAACCTGCTCTTACAGAACCCAGTCTAACATATTAAAACAGAACCTGACACTCCAGGGCACAAAAAACTTGGAGGCAATAAAAGCAGAACTTAACAAACTGGAACTAACGAAGGTTTAAAAGACCCTTAGTAAATTCAAACAAAAATTCTACTATCATAGTAATAAAGCTAATACTCTCTTAGCTACTAAGCTTAGACTTCGACCGGCCCAACGTATCATCCCCTCGATTCTTTATAATCGTAAAATAGCCATTTCCCCTAAGGATATAGGTGATTCGTTCAGATCATACTATACCAGTCTTTATAGTTTAAATAAAGAGACCATTACCAATACTTTCTCTGTCGAAGAGATACAAAAGTTTTTGAGAAGTCTGAACCTTCCTGTCCTGGAGGAGGAGTCAATGAATTCACTTGGTTCCCCTATTACTTTAGAAGAATTGAAAAATTATATTTTGCAATTAAAAAGAGATAAAGATCCAGGTCCAGATGAATACAAGGGATAGTTCTTCAAAACTTTTGGCGAGCTCCTATACCCCGTACTCCTTAAAACTTTTAATACATTTATGTCCACTGGTACTTGTCTTAGGGAATACCTAGAAGCAGAAATAATAACCATCCTGAAACCAAGTAAGGACTCTCAATTGTGCCAAAATTACACGCCTATTTCGCTAATTAACACGGACATCAAATTATATTCTAAAAAACTAGCTAATCGACTTTCAGTAGTCCTAAGTAAGATTATACATGCCGACCAAGTCGGGTTCATACCGAGTAGAGAGGGACCCGACAACACACGTAGACTCATCTCTATTTTGTATGAAGCCGAGAAAAGGAAAGTGCCTTTCGTGGCCCTGTCTCTCGATGCAGAAAAGGCATTTGACAGGGTCAGGTGGGATTACTTGTGGGAGGTCTTAAGGGTGTTTGGCATTCCTCATCAATTTATCAGAGCTATTCAGGCTCTATACTCAAATTCCTCAGCCACGGTAAGCGGACCTGGATTCAAGTCAACTTCTTTCAATATACTAAATGGCACTAGGCAGGGCTGTCCCCTCTCTCCCCTACTATTCGCTCAGTCTATCAGAATAAATGCTGATATTTCAGCTATGGAGTTCAGTGGCTCCCAACACAAAATAGCTCTATTTGCTGATGACATCACGCTATTGCTCACATCGCCCATAAGCTCTATGTCAGCGGTCTTTCAGAATATAGCAGTTTGCACAGTGTAGTTCCTACAAGCTAAATTACACAAAAACAGAAGTTTTACACATTAATATCCCATTTTTAGGATTAGCATACCTACAAAAATCATCCATTTCTATCAAACATTTGGGCATCCATTTAAGCCCAAACCTCAACATAATTATTTCAAAAAAACTTTTCTGACCATTTGCCCGAATTCAGAAGACTCTTAGAAAGTTGGAAGTTTAAGGAATTCTCCTGGACCGGCAGAATAGCGGCAATCAAAATGTCTCTCCTCCCGAAGCTCACGTACCTTTTTAGATGCGTGCCCTTGTCTGTCCCTAGACCTATACTAAATAAGTTTCAAAGTCTTATTACCACTTACATTTGGTCTGGGAGGAGATCGAGAATAGCCACCTCTGTCATCCAACAGCCTATTCACAGGGGGGAATTGGCATTTCCTAGTATCTTATTATATCACAACGCCGCTCGGTCATCTCATCTTATGGGGTGGAGTTTTAAAGAAATTTCGTATAGATGGCAAGAAATAGAACAATCATTCCTGCCTAAAGGCCCGTTGTTGTCAGACTTACCATAGATTCCTATTCACATGCGAAAGACTTTAAAAATAGTTAACTCTCTTATTCTAGACTCTTTGAAGCACTGAGATCTTAAAAAGCACACGCTGACAATTTCTCCGCATCCCTCACCTGTATACAGAATCCGTAGTATTTTAGTCTCGTTAACTCAGACTCATTTAGGTGCTTGGTCGGATACTGCTATTCTTCCGATCCCTGCTTTTTTATGGCAATGGCACATTAATAACTTTTGATGAGGCGAGATGGAAGTTTTCTCTACCTAACTCACTCCAATTTGAATTTCTCAGATTAGCCAGCATTCTTAAATCGTGGGGTTTGGCAGGACAATCTGACCGGAGACCTACTAAATGGGAACAGAGGTGGAATGTGGGTAGATCAATCAAAGGCGCTCTTTCATTTCACTATAGCCTACTACATAGCCAATATAGAGCTTGGGAAAAAGACCTAGATATGGATATAGAGATAGATGTATGACTTAGGGAGCTACTCAGGGCCAAACAATACCTACACTATGCCACTTTCTGGGAATTATACTATAAAGTAACTACTCAATGGCACCTAGTCCCAGTCACCTTACATAAATATTATCGAACTACCTCTCCTCTGTGCTGGGGAGACTGTGGCAACCTAGGGACACACTTACATATCTGGTGGGAGTGTCCTAAAATTAGTGGCTTGTGGAGAGATGTTTTTCGAGTGTTGGGAGCTCTGAAGGTTTCTGTACGCTTTGGTCCGGCTTTGGGTCTCCTGCATCATGGCTACTCAAATTTAACTGAGGCGGAAAAAATCCTAACTTCATATATACTTATGGCTACAAAACTAGCTATAGCTAGAGACTGGAAACAGTCTTCCCCCGACATTAAATAAAGTGAGAGCTATTGTAGACTATATAAAATATGGAAGAATATGCCTTCCGATCCCTAAATAAAACTGATTTATACCATGAAATTTGGAGTAACTGGAATGTACTTTACTGGGTTTAGACTCTCATAGGCCACTTACATCCCTGGCACTGAGCCAAGGCTCACTCTCACACAATCTTCTTCTCCCCCTTCCTCTGTTTTTTTTTTTTTCTCAACCTCCCTATTGGTAATCAGAAGACCTAGATGTTCAAGGTATAATTAATAATATGGGTCTCCCTTGTAGCTACTTGGCTTTCATTAGAGTTCAGGTGGACCAGTTGGTCCTTAATAATAGCTACTTTCATCATGCCATATAAATAATATAAAACGAGGATTTCATTCATATAATTATTGTAGTTTCTTATTCAGATATAGCTTATACAAATAATTTTGACGGGTGAGATTTGTCACTTTATTATTGTTGTTTTTGTTTTTGATCAATATATACATGTATATTTATCTGTTAATATGTGTATATAAACATATTAACTCATAAATATATGTATATATTTATATATATATATATATATATAAAAGCATACAGTATATATTTACAGGGAACACACAGTTCCCATAGACCGCAAAGTAAAGGCGCTTTCCAGTCCCGTTTTATTTCTAACACCCCACAGCCGCCAACTTTAGCCCCCAAAAACTGCCTAGTGCAATAATTAAAATAAAAAAGATGTTACAAATCTTTATTTTATAAAAGGCATTAAACATTTTTTTTTTTTTTTGGGGGGGGGGGCACGTTTAAAAAATTAACCTCTGGTTAATTTTTTGAGCACTAATGGCTATAACAAGCTAGCGGTAGCAATAACCAGCCACTTGTAATGGCTGGTTATTTATCTTGCCCCTGTAAACAGGCAAATTTGACCTTTTACGGGCACGTTATAAATTAGCGCTTCACATATAATCTGGCCCTATATATATGTTATCTATCTGGCTAATTATGGTCAAATGCAGTCTTAATAGTGCATATAAATAACTTCATAATAAATACTAAAAATCAAAAATCATTTTCTTTTTTTTCATATTCAAAAAAAGGTTAAACATTATTTATCATAATTTGTTCGTTTTATTGTAAATGCAGTTGTTGCACAAATAAACAAAGCAGATCTAAAGCAATTTTATGGTGGAAACCTTGCTTAAGGCATTCAAATAAAAACCTTTGTAAATCCAATTTACAACAATTGAAAGTAATTTTAGTGAAATTTTGAATACCCACATAATAACAGAGCAGCATGCTTAACTGAATGAACATTTGAAGGCTAATTTATCTTTTTTTGTACAATTATGTTTAATTTGAGTGAGTTAAGCTTCTAGTTACTGCAAAATAACATGACTGCTGGATTTCTATATCCCTCCTGTTTTTAAATAGTCCAAAAGAAAGCACAACCAAACACTGGTAAGAAAAAATAACCAGATGTTTTGCCAACAGCTTGTTTTGTCATTTAGAAAATGTTTTAACGTGATTGTGACTTAGAAGGCTTAGGGGTCCACACCATCTTATAGAAGACCAGAGAGTTCAATCAGTCAACTGTACAACGATATATGATATGCAAGTGTATTGGAATGTATTGATACAATATTCATATACAATATTACATAAATAGCATAATACATTACATATGATGTAGAATTACTAATGACTTCAAATATGTGCTAGAGCATCAAAGGACACCTAGGTTCTGCTTAAAAACCATTGTTCTAATGGCACCAAGTCACTTTTACATTCACACAATGTTTACACAATTTATTTTACGTGTGATACTTTTATTCAAACATATTTTCATGGTTATAGTAATTTGTTTTTTAACTAGTACTATATCATATATTGTACGCTTTTGATTGAAGTAAAATCAAGAGAGGTGCTACATTTAAATTAGTACAATTTAAACACATGAACTTTAAGGGGTATATTTACTAAAGTGCGAGCGGACATGATATGATGTTGCGTATCATGTCCGCTGCACCTCGATAAATACCGACAGCATACACTGTCGGCATTTATCATTGCACCACCAGTTCTTGTGAACTGCTGGTGCAATGCCGCCCCTGCAGATTCGTGCCCAATCTTTAGACTGCTGCTTCATAACTTCTGTTTCCGGCGAGCCTAGAAAAAAAGGGGCATCAAGCTCCATAAAGAGATTGATAAATCGTCCCCTAAGACTTCTGTGCTTTTGTGTAGGTAAATAAGCCTCACCATTTCCAAGTGTATTTGTATTTCGGGAGCAGCCATGCACTACTGGGTCCTAGCTGCTGAATGGGGACTGCACATATTTGCCTTCTGTCATTGGATTAACTGATGTGTTAAGCTAGCACCCAGTGGCGCAATGGTGCTCTTTCAACAAGAGAATGAAGCAAATTTGATAATAGAAGTAAATTGAAAAACTGTTTAAAATTGTATGCTCTATCTGCATCACAAAGGTGAAAAATTGGTTTATGTCCCTTTAACAAAATCAGCTTAATTTATTTTGGAAGAGAGCTCCATTTATTAAGCAGTGGAGGCTCGCTTGAAACAGAAGTTAAGAAGCAACGGTTAAAAGACAGCTGCTCCTTAAGCTGCCCGCCACCTTTCAGGTGGCGGATTAAAATCATCTGATCCGATTGGGATGATTGACAGCCCCTGCTAGTGGCAGATTGGCCACCAGAGAACAGGGGGCAGCATTGCACAATCATTTCACTAGAAAGGCTTGTTCAATGTTAAATGTCGACAGAGTATGCTGTCTGCATTTAGCGAGGTCGATTGGACATGATTTGCTACAGCAAATCATGTTCGCTCGACCATTAATAAATCTACCCCGGAGTCTTTTTTTTCATTTTCTTTTTTTATTAACAAAGTACTTAAACACATTAGTTTTATTTTTGTTTGAGATCATCAAATCTTGTCTTATAATAAATAAAATGTTCTTCAATTTTTTATTGCAACATATTGTATACTCAAACCAAGAAGTCTTTTACTGAAGTCTCTTTAACTGGACAAACTATTTTGTGCTCAATATGATGGGGATGACAGTCCAAATGGATCTATTTAGCATCCTTGCGGCTACATTTAGAGTTTTGTCATTATAGACCCGTATAGCTAACGCAGCTTTTTTTCCTACCGCTGCTTCCAAACAACGCTGGTATTTAGAGTTGTCTGAGGGGCTGCGTTAGGCTCCAAAAAGGGAGCGTTGAGCCGAATTTACCGCCACTTCAACCCTCAATACCAGCGTGGCTTACGGTAGCTGTAAGCTGGCAAAACGTGCTCGTGCACGATTCCCCCATAGGAAACAATGGGGCAGTTTGGGCTGAAAAAAAACCCTAACACCTGCAAAAAAGCAGCTCCCAACGCAGCCCCATTGTTTCCTATGGGGAAACACTTTCTAAGCCTGCACCTAACACCCTAACATGAACCCTGAGTCTAAACACCCCTAACCTTACACTTATTAACCCCTAATCTGCTGCCCCCACTATCGCTGACACCTGCATTACACAATTAACCCCTAATCTGCTGCTCCGGACACCGCCGCCACCTACATTATACCTATGAACCCCTAATCTGCTGCCCCCAACATCGCCGACACCTACATAATATTTGTTAACCCCTAATCTGCCCCCCCCCAACGTCGCCGCCACCAAACTTCAAGTATTAACCCCTAATCTGCCGACCAGACCTCGTCGCTACTATAATAAATGTATTAACCCCTAAAGCTAAGTCTAACCCTAACACCCCTAAATTAAATATAATTTTAATCTAGCGAAATAAATTAACTCTTATTAACTAAAGTATTCCTATTTAAAACTAAATACTTACCTGTAAAATAAACCCTAATATAGCTACAATATAACGAATAATTATATTGTAGCTATTTTAGGATTTATATTTATTTTACAGGCAACTTTGTATTTATTTTAACTAGGTACAATAGCTATTAAATAGTTATTAACTATTTAATAGATACCTAGTTAAAATAATTACAAAATTACCTGTAAAATAAATCCTAACCTAAGTTACAATTAAACCTAACACTACACTATCAATAAATTAATTAAATCAATTAACTACCAATACCTACAATTAAATACAATTAAATAAACTAAACTAAATTACAAAAAAAAACAAACACTACATTACAGAAAAATATTACAAGAATTTTAAACTAATTACACCGAATCTAAGCCCCCTAATAAAATAAAAAAACAACAAAATAATAAAAGTCCTTACCCTATTCTACATTACAAAGTAATCAGCTCTTTTACCATCCCTTAAAAGGGCTTTTTGCGGGGCATGCCCCAAAGTAATCAGCTCTTTTGCCTGTAAAAAATTATACAACCCCCCCAACATTAAAACCCACTACCCACATACCCCTACTCTAACCCACCCAAACCCCCCTTACATAAACCTAACACTACCCCCCTGAAGATCTCCCTACCTTGAGTCATCTTCACCCAGCCGGGCCGAAGTCTTCATCCGATGGAGCAGAAGAGGATATCCAGACCGGCAGAAGTCTTCATCCTATCCGGGCAGAAGAGGACATCCGGACTGGCAGACATCTTCATCCAAGCGGCATCTTCTATCTTCATGCATCCGGAGCGGAGCGGAGCCATCTTCTTCCCAGCCGACACGGATCCATCCTCTTCAACCGACACCTACTCGCCAAATGAAGGTTCCTTTAAATGACATCATCCAAGATGGCATCCCTCGAATTCTATCAGCCAATCAGAATTAAGGTAGGAAAAATCTGATTGGCTGATTCAATCAGCCAATCAGATTGAGCTTGCATTCTATTGGCTGATCGGAACAGCCAGTAGAATGCGAGCTCAATCTGATTGGCTGATTGGATCAGCCAATCGGATTGAACTTGAATCTGATTGGCTGATTGAATCAGCCAATTAAATTTTTCCTACCTTAATTCCGATTGGCTGATAGAATCCTAACTTCTTGGATGACGTAATTTAAAGGAACCTTCATTCGGCGAGTAGGCGTCGGTTGAAGAGGATGGATCCGCGTCGGCTGGGAAGAGGATGGCTCCGCTCCGGATGGATGAAGATAGAAGATGCTGCTTGGATGAAGATGTCTGCCGGTCCGGATGTCCTCTTCTGCCCGGATAGGATGAAGACTTCTGCCGGTCTGGATGTCCTCTTCTGCCCCATCGGATGAAGACTTCAGCCCGGCTCGGGGAAGACGACTCAAGGTAGGGAGATCTTCAGGGGGGTAGTGTTAGGTTTATTTAAGGGGGGTTTGGGTGGGTTAGAGTAGGGGTATGTGGGTGGTGGGTTTTAATGTTGGGGGGGGTTGTATTTTTTTTACAAGCAAAAAAGCTGATTACTTTGGGGCATGCCCTGCAAAAAGCCCTTTTAAGGGCTGGTAAAAGAGCTGATTACTTTGTAATGTAGAATAGGGTAGGGACTTTTATTATTTTTTTATTATTATTATCTTGTTAGGGGGCTTAGATTAGGTGTAATTAGTTTAAAATTCTTGTAATATTTTGTTATTTTCTGTAATTTAGTGGTTTTATTTTGTAATTTAGTTTATTTCATTGTATTTAATTGTAGGTATTGGTAGTTAATGTATTTAATTAATTTAATGATAGTGTAGTGTTAGGTTTAATTGTAACTTAGGTTAGGATTTATTTTACAGGTAATTTTGTAATTATTTTAACTAGGTAGCTATTAAATAGTTACCTAGTTAAAATAATTACAAAATTACCTGTAAAATAAATCCTAACCTAAGTTACAATTAAACCTAACACTACACTATCAATAAGTAAATTAAATTAAATACCTACAATTACCTACAATTAAACCTAACACTACACTATCAATAAATTAATTAAATAAATTAATTAATTATTTTAACTAGGTAGCTAGCTATTAAATAGTTAATAACTATTTAATAGCTATTGTACCTAGTTAAAATAAATACAAAGTTGCCTGTAAAATAAATATAGGGGTTAATACTTGAAGTTAGGTAGCGGCGACGTTGGGGGGGCAGATTAGGGGTTAATAAATATTATGTAGGTGTCGGCGATGTTAGGGGCAGCAGATTAGGGGTTCATAGGGATAATGTAGGTGGCGGCAATGTGCGGTCGGCAGATTAGGGGTTAAAAATATTTATTATTTAATAGCTATTGTACCTAGTTAAAATAAATACAAAGTTGCCTGTGAAATAAATATAAATCCTAAAATAGCTACAATATAATTATTCGTTATATTGTAGCTATATTAGGGTTTATTTTACAGGTATGTATTTAGTTTTAACTAGGAATACTTTATTTAATAAGAGTTAATTTATTTCGTTAGATTAAAATTATATTTAATTTAGGGGGGTGTTAGGTTTAGACTTAGCTTTAGGGGTTAATACATTTGTTATAGTAGCGGCGAGGTTAGGGGTTAATACTTGAAGTTAGGTGGCGGCGACGTTGGGGGGGCAGATTAGGGGTTAATAAATATTATGTAGGTGTCGGCGATGTTAGGGGCAGCAGATTAGGGGTTCATAGGGATAATGTAGGTGGCGGCGATGTGCGGTCGGCAGATTAGGGGTTAAAAATATTTATTATAGGTTGCAGGGTAAATGTTCAGAGTCCTGCATGATCTACTCCAGCTTAGCTTGGGGCAGGGGTTAAAAGACCAGTAAATCGGTGTATTTCCTGAACACCCTCCTGATCTCATTTTCCCCCTCGCACCCGCATCTCTGCTTCACTTTGCAACCGCGGGGCTTTGCCACATACAACAGCTCCGGAACTTCAGTGAGGCCTCAACGCATCGAGCGGTCTGTGCAAATCACTTACCGCCTCTCCTGAGCAAACACCCAGATCCATAAGTGGCCGCACACTTACTGAGCCTACCAGCCCACCAGCGCTCATCTCCATTACCGCAGTGCCGCGGCCCAAAACGAGGAGGCGCCATCTTGTGCTCACCGGCTCACCTCGTGGAAAACTACAGGAGCACGTTTGGAGCATCGGCTCTAATGCTTGCCTCTTCTTGAACCGCCGCCACCCTAGCCCAGCAATAAGAGCCTGCACAGCAACCCATACACAGCTCCAGAGTCATCAGACCCTCTAAGTAAGTAGCACACCGCTGCTCTCTCTGCGGCTCACGCAGCACAGGCCCCACTGGGTTAAAATTTACAGATTGCTGGTTCTGCTGGGGGAGTTAAACCTCACACACAAAGCGATCCTCCTTGTAACACCCTAACATCAGGAGCAAGCAAAATTTTCAGCCACAACACACCACAGATTGCTTCATTAAATGCTCAGGCCCTGACAGGAACAAATAGAAAGAAAACAGCAGAGAAACTTAAGGAGAATAATCCTTTATCTGGGGTGTAAGCCATAAACACAATCACTGGACTGATTTGACCTATATTGGGGGAGAAGTGGTTCAAACTGCTTTATTAATGACTGCTGCTTTCACATTTAACCGCTTTCTAGTCATTGTATATCTAAATACAGCTATGGAATAAACCTTTACTAGCCAATTCTGCCTGCCTACCACGTGGTGCTAGCCACAGTGTGCTACCTCATCTAAGCATTTTTCTAAACTTTACTTAATTAACCCTGTATCCCTGCTGTGTGCTCCAGTGGGACATCCTAACTCAACAATAGTAACCTCTTTCCTGCTAGGAAAAAAAATAGCAAACAACCCTACCCTCCAAAGAAAACAGTGATAGATCACTTTGGGCCTACTTATCCTGGACCCCATAGTGAAGCAGAAGCTCCAGATTCGCCTGGATCAGAAACTTCTGAACTTATGTTATCAGCACTGCAGGACATGCAACAATCCACAACCTCTGAGGTTACTCCTACATTTATAATGGATTCATTGAAATCTCTTCTGGATAAGCATCATGCCTCCTTTGCAGCCAAGTTAGCGGCCTCCACTGCCGAACTTAAGAAAGAAATCTCGTCTACAAATGAGCGCCTAGATTCATTAGAAAGAAGACATGAGGATCTTTCAACTGAACAATCGAACATCCTCAGTTTCACGCAGCAACTCTCAGATTACTTCGAAGTGGTTGAGGACAAGATAGCCGACATGGAAGACAGATCCCGGCGAAATAACCTCAGGATCCGGGGGGTGCCGGAGTCTGTCTCCAATTCAGACCTTCAGGTATATCTAAAAGAACTTTTCCAATTATTGGCCCCCAAAACTACTGAGGGTGAAGACCTAATGGACAGAGCTCATCGCTCATTGAAACCCAAAGGCCTGTCCGAGGACCAGCCTCGTGACATCATTGTCCGTCTACATTTCTACACCTACAAGGAGAGGATACAGAGGGCGCATTTTCTAAAACCTGATAAATTTAAAAATATACAAATTTTTCCGGACTTGTCAATGAGAACACTCCAAAAAAGAAAGACTTTCATAGAAATCACCACCACATTACGGAACAACAATATCAGATATAGGTGGGGCTACCCTATCAAACTTCTCATATTCAGGAACAATCAAATGTTCACTATTCTAAAAGCCTCTAAAGGATATGAACTCCTCCAACACTGGAATCTACTTCCCTCACAAAAGAACAAACCTTCACAACCGCACAACCAACTAAGAGCTACAGCGGAAGAATGGACAGCGCCTGCTCTCACTTCAGAACGCCTATCTCAATCAGGCTCCAAGGAACAACAGAATGCTTCAAGTGACTCTAGGCCCAAAGCCTCTTCGTGGACGACACCGAGATCAAGAGATCTCTCTCTACACAACCAACACAAGGCCTTGAAATGGTCAGCACTACCCCCAAGAAGGGAAACTATTCCCTTGGAACCGCAATGACTTTTCTCACAAGTCCCCCATCTTGGCTGAACTCTTTTTTTTCCTACTGATATTAAAGGGAACCCTCGGGCTCTCTGCCCAGCTTGATGTACCAGTGACTGATAAGTATACCCTGATTTGCACCTTAACCTTGCTTTATCCCATTGTATTTCATGTATTGCCTAGGAATTTATGCTACCTTACTAAGTTTAGGCTGTTTTCTCCTTTTTTTTTTTTTTTTTTTTTTTACCTAGGTTGGTTTGTCACACACAGGTAGTCTAAAGTAGATATAAAAGTTGCAAAATTCCTAATACACATAGACAATACCTATTTGGACGCAACCCCAGAGCTAGCCACTTGTTCACTGTTGTTATTGTTATTGTTGCCATGGTTTGCTTTGTATAGTTAAATGTTTTGCTTATCACACTTGTTATTTTCTCACAAGTCCCCTATCTTGGCTGAACTCTTTTTTTTTCTACTGATATGAAAGGGAGCCCTCGGGCTCTCTGCCCAGCTTGATGTACCAGTGATTGATAAGTATACCCTGATTTGCACCTTAACCTTGCTTTATCCCATTGTATTTCATGTATTGCCTAGGAATTTATGCTACCTTACTAAGTTTAGGCTGTTTTCTCTTTTTTTTTTTTTTTTTTTTTACCTAGGTTGGTTTGTCACACACAGGTAGTCTAAAGTAGATATAAAAGTTGCAAAATTCCTAATACACATAGACAATACCTATTTGGACGCAACCCCAGAGCTAGCCACTTAATCTCTCATATGTGCAGAAAGTAGGTTAGATACAGCACAAACCCCTACCAGATGTACCTGCTCCACTATAAGTATTACCCACAGGGTTATAAAGGTTATGATAGTTGTTTCTTTTCCCATAAGTGCAGAAAGTTGGTTTGATATAGATTAATGCCCTACCAAATATACACAGCTTTGCCGAATGCATCACTTATGGGGCTATAATTGTTGGACTCTTGCCCAACTCCGTAGAATTTAATAGTCAGTTTGCCCCCCACCTATCATACAATTTAAATCACAATTTAGTATAAATAAATATATTGTCTCCTGCTATCCCTAGTTAGCTCACATACAATCTTCAACCAACGAGATATAGCTCTCACTAAGTCATCACTGATAAGCACAAGGGTAACCCTGGAAATTATTACTGGTACTTCTCATAGTTATCCTTGCATGCGGATACTACCGCTGTTACTGTTCACTGTTGTTATTGTTATTGTTGCCACGGTTTGCTTTGTATAGTTAAATGTTTTGCTTATCACACTTGCTATTACTGATTCCAGAATTGTCATATTTTATGTTGCACACAGCAATATTGTGTATGGTACTAGTCCACTCCATCTTTTTATTTTATACACAACTATCCCACCCTACACCCCCATAACCCTATGCGACCAGCA
The DNA here is from genome assembly GCF_027579735.1 of Bombina bombina. Taxonomy (NCBI): domain Eukaryota; kingdom Metazoa; phylum Chordata; class Amphibia; order Anura; family Bombinatoridae; genus Bombina; species Bombina bombina. The sequence goes on along the minus strand of NC_069500.1, from coordinate 853,195,621 downwards.
CTTTTCACCCCTAACAACTCACATTCACTAAGTAAACTAATTATTTAATACCTCCCACCTCCCCCCTCCCAATTCCATACACGCCCCCCCCCACTCTCCTTAATTATGATACCCCTATCTATTAGGGGGCTACAAAAGCGGTTATTCTTGCCTATACCGCAACCCCACAGAACCTCTCTTTTCTTTCTTAAAGAGGAGAAGAGAGAGGGGAAAGAGGAAAAGAAAAAGAGAAAAGAAAAACAAGTAAAGGAATTTAAAAGTAGAACTTATCCTAACACATACTAAGCAAACTACACATTCACTCCGACACTAACCTCCCAATCAATACCGTCTATTCCATCTCTCCCTTAGCACTATCTCAAGGCTCCCCTAACCCCTCTTCCCCCTTTTTTTTTTTCCTCTTCCCCTTCCTCCTCTCTCCCCCCTACACCTTGTTCTGTCCTTCCCTTGGAAGCTCCCTCTACTAAAATGGCACTCATTTGCACTTCCCACAACACTAGAGGCCTTAATACTACGAATAAGAGGAGCAGACTTCTAGGTCATCTAGCCCATACTAAAACACACATCGCATTCCTGAAAGAGACACATTGGATTGATGGGACACCCGTCCCTCTGAATTCCAAACATTTCCCAGTCATAGAAACGGCCTCCTTTACGGGAAAGTCAAGAGGGGTTGCGATTATGCTACATAAGAGTTTACTATATGAAAAACTAGAAGTAATCAGGGACCCTCAGGGCAGATATCTAATCATTAATTGCAAAATTGATGATGTCCCGTACACCTTAGCAACCTACTACGGCCCAAACTCTGGGCAAATACAAGCATTACGTAAATTTCTAAGACTCCTATATACACATAAAACGCATAATTTACTGTTAGCAGGAGATTTCAACATGTTATCGGACGCTAGCTATGATAGGCGTTCGCAACAGTTTAAACCTTGCGACCCCTCTCTGACTAGGAAGGCTAAACAATTTAACAGTCTCATAGCCCAATATAACCTGTTTGACGCATGGCGCTCCCACCACCCCACCTCTAGAGACTACTCCTTCTATTCCCCTGTCTACAATACTTACACCAGAATTGATTATATTTTTTGCGAACCCCACCTCCTAGACCTCATCCAATCTATACATATGCCTGGCTGTGCATGGTCGGACCACTCTCCTGTGCAGCTTTCTTTGCAAACCCACAACCCCAGTACTCCAAAACCTTCATGGAAAATGCCAGATTTTACTCTCTCCTCTGTGGAGCATACTGAATTCCTTAAGGTTGAAATAGAACACTTTTTAGCGATTAATGACAATGGCGCAGTCAGCGAATACAGTCTTTGGGGCTCCCTGAAAGCATTTGTCCGTGGCCTTTTTATTAAATTAAAGGCTGAACACAAAAAAAAACCAAGCAATTCACTAGCCCAACTACATATAACCTTAAGAGACTTAAATGCCTCCCATATGTTAACATTGGACCCACAAATCCTAACTCGAATTAAGGAAATCAAGAAAAAGATTGAAGAGTTAGAGTCACAGCGCATGCAGGCCCACATCCAAAATTTTAAAAAAATTTCTATGCTAAAGGCAACAAAGCCGATAGACTACTGGCTAACAAATTGCGACAGCGCACAGCAGCGGCGCAAATTCCATACATCAAAACGCCCTCGGGCACAGTTCGTCTCCCCTCGGACATAGGCAATGCTTTCGCTAGCTATTACTCATCCTTGTATAATCTAGAGAACCAAACAGCAGATCACCCCCCCTCGCTATCTCAAGTCCAGAGGTTTCTAGACACTCTGTCCTTGCCCACCCTGTCGGAGGAACAAAAAACTTTTTTAGATTCTCCCTTTAGCCCTAAAGAAATTAAAGACTCCATTAACTCACTAAAAAATCGTAAGGCCCCTGGTCCTGATGGTTATAATGCCCTCTTCTACAAAACATTTCTTCCACTACTCTCTCCTATTCTTTCTAGGCTGTTCACATCAGCCAGACATAGCAGCATACTCCCTGCCGAATTCCTAGAAGCTACCATAATTACGATTCCTAAACCCGGTAAAAAACCAAACATTTGTGAAAATTTTCGCCCTATTTCATTAATCAACACCGATATGAAAATCTTTGCTAAACTTTTGGCCACCAGACTTAATCATATTCTTCCCTCATTGATCAATTGGGACCAGGTTGGCTTTACTCCGTATAGAGAGGGACCAGATAATACTAGGCGAATCCTTAATATAATCTTCGAAGCCAAGAGGGCAGGCTTCCCGTGTACAGCCCTAGCCCTAGATGCGGAAAAAGCCTTTGAAAGGGTGGGCTGGACTTACATGTTCGAAGTGTTGAGGAGATTCGGCTTCCCCCCGTGATTCTACTCTTGCGTAGCCGCTCTATATTCCACACCCTCGGCCTCAGTTAAGGGGTTAGGCTTCCACTCGTCGACCTTCCCTATTTCCAACGGGACAAGACAAGGGTGCCCATTGTCCCCTCTTATCTTCACCCTGATCATGGAACCCTTGGCGGAAGCCATTCGAATAAATCCTAATATTAAGGGTGTTGAAATAGCGGGTATTTCTCAAAAGACCGCCCAATTCGCGGATGATCTGACCATTTTTTTAGGAGACCCAACAAGTTCTCTTCCCCCCCTCTTCAAGCTACTTGAGAGCTTTGGCAACATTAGCTTTAATAAACTTAACATTACCAAAACAGATGCCTATACTATAAACATAGCTGATAACGAATTTGCAAAACTGAAACAGATGTATCCATTTAATTGGTCTAAACATAAGGTCAAACACTTGGGTGTTTATCTGTCCAGTAACATATCCGCCATCATAGAAACCAATTTCTACCCACTCCTACACCAATTTCAAAATTGCGCTGTAAAATGGAATGTTCCCTGCATATCCTGGCTAGGCAGTATTGCCGCGTTTAAGATGACCCTCCTCCCTAAGCTCACCTACTTGTTTCGTGCCCTCCCCATTCCCATCCCCAAATCCCTCATCAGTAAATTTCAAGCTACATCTAATAAGTTTGTCTGGAGAGGCAAACATCCCAGGGTGGCCACAAGAATAATGCAGCAACCACTTTTGAGCGGAGGCGCAGGCGCCCCCAACTTAATTTTCTACCATGAGGCCGCTAGATTGGCCCATATTCTTGCCTGGAATGTTAAAACCTCTCAAAGCAAATGGAAAATCCTGGAACAGGCGACCCTACCTGATCCCCTTATCCTGTCTGACCTTATATGGTTACCAAAACACATCAGAACCTACTATAAGATCCAAAACCCAATTATCCTGCATGCTCTCCGCTTCTGGGACAGGATCCATTCTCTACCACAGATAGCTCCCCATCCATCGCCAACCCATTCCTTCTCAGGCCTACTAATGGCTCTTCGAGACTCAAACCCCTCCCTATGGGAAGAACACGGTATAATGCAAATTGCTGACTTACTGCCCGAGGGTCGCTTGATATCACTAGCTCAATTTAACTCCACCTATAACCCTCCTCCTCTCCTGCGCTTTGAATTTTGGAGAGTGCGCAGCCTCCTGAAATCTTGGGGCTTTTTGGATACCCCTCCAAGAGAACTCACCACTTGGGAGAAGAGATGGCTGACAGGTATTAAAGTCCCACATACGCTTGCAACCTCATACAAGGACCTGTTGAATCCTCCAATCTTCAATAAATCAGCTTATATCATTATGTGGGAGAGATCCCTTAACTTCAGTGCTGAGCAGGAAGAGTGGTCCAGGGCCGTGTCACTTACCAGACAGGCCTTACATTGTATAACCTTATTGGAACTTCATATCAAAATATGTCTTCAGTGGCATCTTACCCCCCTTAGACTTTTTAAAATCTCCCCAGTTAATTCCCCCCTTTGCTGGAGAGAATGCGGTTCTATTGGTGCACCCTCTCACATTTGGTGGGAGTGCCATGTGTTAAAACCCTTCTGGCAGGAGGTGGTTCTTAGACTAAAACTCCTAGACCCCTCATTCGGGGTTACTCCACAGACCTTACTATTTCATCTCCACATTAAAACGACAACAAAAGCTGGGGATCTCCTCAGCGTCTACATTCTAACTGCAGCAAAGCTGTTAATAGCTAGACTATGGAAGCAGAAACTCCCTCCAGTGTGGAGTGACGTCACCAAGACAATGACATATCTTGAGACTATGGAGCTCCCAATATTCACTCAGAATAACAAAGCCACATTACATTCACAAATATGGGACCAATGGAAGTCTCTCAGACAATAACCTGTTAGGCACATCCACCCGACCCCCTTCCCCTTCTCCAACCCCATATAATGGAATAAAATATACCAATGTAGCTTCAACCTAACCCTCACGTTCCCTTTCCTTCCCACTCCCTTCTCTTCTCTTCTCTTTTTTTTTTTTTTTTTCTTTCTTCTCTTCCCTCTTCCCCACCCCTCCTTACTTTCTGGTATCCGACTAGTATGCTTAGCTTTCCAAATTCTTCTATGCCTTTATTTCCAGATAGATGTGTTTTTGCCCATGCTTCTCACCATCAATAATTTCTTTTCTTCAATGTATAAGAATAACACCCATGTTTTCTCCGCAGTTTATAAAAATGGACTAAATATTTAATAATTGCTTTCTGAACCTTAATTTTAATACCTTTTGTCCTCAATTGCATTGCAAGGTTCATACTGTAAGGCACACATGCCACATTATTTTTCATTCTGTTTTATGTACGCTTGTTTGTATTCTTTTGTCCATATTACAATAAAAATTAAAAAAAAAAAAAAAATATTTATTATAGTGGCGGAGATGTGGGGGGACCTCGATTTAGGGGTACATAGGTAGTTTATGGGTGTTAGTGTACTTTAGAGCACTGTAGTTAAGAGCTTTATATACCGGCGTTAGCCCATAAAGCTCTTAACTACAGCCTTTCCATGGGCGTTAGGAGTCTTGTCGGTAGAGGGCCTACCGCTCACTTCAGCCAAAACTCTAAATACCGGCGTTAGGAAGATCCCATTGAAAAGATAGGATACGCAATTGGCGTAAGGGGCTCTTTGGTATGGAAAAGTCGCAGCTTGAAAGTGAGCGGTACACCTTTACCTGGCCGACTCTAAATACCAGCGGGCGGCCAAAAGCAGCGTTAGGACCCCTTAACGCTGCTTTTGACGGCTAACGCAAAACTCTAAATCTAGGTGTTGGGAAATAATTTATTTTAACAAAATCTGAATCCTGAATCCAGCTTTAGTCTGCCTCATTAAAGGACAAACTGGAAAATCAGTACTCCGTTTAATTACTTCAGGATCTTTCATTTCCACAGGACATCCCAGTTCCAGAGGTGTCTATATAATAAAAAAAAAAGCTAATTGCAAAAAAAAAATTAAAAAAAATTGTGCAGTGCAAAACAATACTGCAAACAAACTACTAACTGGAAATTGGGGTGATATATACAGACCCTTAAACCCACATATTAAAATAAACATTCATTCTAATTCCCAAACTGTATTCTAGATTAGATCATCTTAACCCCTTAATGACAGAGGACGTACCAGGTACGTCATAGAAAAAACTTCCCTTAATGACAGTTGACGTACCTGGTACGTCCTCTGTTGTCTGAAGTGCTGGAAGCGATCATGATCACTTCCAGCTGCTTACAAGGGATTGTAGTGATGCCTCAATATTGAGGCATCACTACAATCCCCCATTTCACATACCGATGCAGAAAGGGCCACTCTGTGGCCCCATCTGCATCGGCTATTTATGTGCATAACTTAGTTGGTGGGTGGGGGCTGCTTTCAATAGTTATACCCCTAGGCATTGATTCCCCCACCGATCGGATAATACCCTGCTTCTGTTACCCGGTGCTGCTGTTGCGGCGGGGGGGGGCGGGTGCGCGCGCGTGCGCGTGCACGCAAAATATACCGGCAACCTGTAAAAAAAACAAGATCGATGTAGATGCAGGGGCATCTCTGTTTTTTAGTAAGGGATCTGGGAGGGGGAGGGATGTATATTATTTAGGGGGGCCAGCTACACTACAGAAAACAAATATTTTATAATAAAAAAGTAAACAAAACTATTTTGGGGAGCAAATTGGGTACTGGCAGACAGCTGCCAGTACCCAAGATGGCGGAAAATAGATAGAGGGGGAGGGTTAGAAAGATGTATGGGGGGATCAGGGATATTGTGGGGTAAGGGGGGATCCATCACTGCAGACTGTATGACAAAAAAATTAAAAAAAATTTTTTATTTTTTTATTTCAGTACTGGCAGACTTTCTGCCAGTACTTAAGATGGCGGTGACAATTGTGAGGTGGGGAGGGAAGAGAGCTGTTTGAGGGGGGTCAGGGGGGATCAGGGGGTGGGATGTGTCAGGTGGGAGGCTGATCTCTACACTAAAGCTTAAAATTAACCCCACAAGCTACCTAATTAACCCCTTAACTGCTGGGCATATTACAAGTGTGGTGCGCAGCAGTATTTAACGGCCTTATTATTACCAAAATGCAACACCAAAGCCATATATGTCTGCTATTTCTGAACAAAGGGGATCCCAGAGAAGCATTTACAACCATTTGTGCCATAATTGCACAAGCTGTTTGTAAATAATTTCAGTGAGAAACCTAAAATTGTGAAAAATTTAAGTTTTTTTTTTAATTTGATCGTATTTGGCGGTTAAATGGTGGCATGAAATATACCAAAATGGGCCTAGATCAATAATTTGGGTTGTCTACTACACTACACTAAAGCTAAAATTAAACCTAAAAGCTCCCTACAAGCTCCCTAATTAACCCCTTCACTGCTGGGCATAATACACGTGTGGTGTGCAGCAGCATTTAGCAGCCTTCTAATTACCAAAAAGCAACACCAAATCCATATAGGTCTGCTATTTCTGAACAAAGGGGATCCCAGAGAAGTATTTACAACCATTTATGCCATAATTGCACAAGCTGTTTGTAAATAAATTCAGCGAGAAACCTAAAGTTTGTGAAAAAAATTGTGAAAAAGTCAACAATTTTTTTTATTTGATCGCATTTGGCGGTGAAATGGTGGCATAAAATATACCAAAATGGGCCTAGATAAATGCTTTGGGGTGTCTTCTAAATATAAATATATACATGTCAATGGATATTCAGGGATTCTTGAAAGATATCAGTGTTCCAATGTAACTAGCGCTAATTTTGAAAAAAAGTGGTTTGGAAATAGCAAAGTGCTACTTGTATTTATGGCCCTATAACTTGCAAAAAAAGCAAAGAACATGTAAACATTGGGTATTTCTAAACTCGGGACAAAATTTAGAAACTATTAAGCATGGGTGTTTTTTGGTGGTTGTAGATGTGTAACAGCTTTTGGGGGTAAAAGTTAGAAAAAGTGTGGTTTTTTTCAATTTTTTCCTCATATTTTATATTTTTTTTATAGTAAATTATAAGATATGATGAAAATAATGGTATCTTTAGAAAGTCCATTTAATGGCGAGAAAAACGGTATATAATATGTGTGGGTAAAGTAAATGAGTAAGAGGAAAATTACAGCTAAACACAAACACTGCAGAAATGTAAAAATAGCCATTGTCATTAAGGGTAAGGAAATTGAAAAATGGTCCGGTCATTAAGGGGTTAATAAGCACAGGTTACAATTGTGAATGTTGTGGCCCTGTCGTCCATATTTAGTCTATAATTGTAGAAGACATATTGCACACAATCAGACATCTTTACACCTCACTTATTTTGACTTTGCTGCAGGCCAATTCATTTGCTTCAACTATTGGCTAAGGAATTAGCCTATTGAATGCAGAAATAAATAATTGCTATGTGAACTCATCTATCTTTACAGGACAAATAAAAAAAAAATATTAACTTAAATTATGTTGGAGATAAAATTTACTATAAGGCTAGAGGCGGAGCGAACGGCTGACCAAGATGGCCGTATTCCACTGAGGCTCCTGATACAAGCCAGGTGCTAAAAGCAACTTATATATCCTATTCAGCCTGCCAAAGAATATCAAACACACAGATGGATGTATGAATAAATGAGGAACACAAAAGTTCTTTTATTTTTGCCTAAGAAGTTCTTGCATCAGCTGTACAACGCAGTAACAAGTGGAGAGGAGACAAGGACTGGATCGATGCGGTGTGACGCAGTGTCAAAATTTACAACCCCAGTGCTTTAATAAATAAGACCCCACTCGCATCGGAGGAGACTGCGCTCACAATCTACTTTCTCCCTTAGACGGTAAGCAGAACTCATACAGCTAGATCGCTACACAGATCTCTTCTCAACCCCACACGTCGGAGGGCCTGGGCTCCGCTCCGACGTGTACAACACTCCCCACAACTACTGCCAATAGAACCTCTGACTGGGGGATAACTGTCACTCACCTTGTAAAGGAATCCCCAGCCGGACAAACACCTCACTGAAACGACCGGTGGCTACTAATCTACAATATCGGCCTGCTTCCTAACTCACGCACCGGAGGGCTGGGGCTCCGCTCTGGTGCGCATTAACTTGACACTCCTACCGCTGAGCAACTTATCTACGAGAGACTCACTACTATTCCAAAAACCTGAAAAAGAAAGGTAATTATAGCCCCTACATGATGCGGTGAGGCATGTAATATGATATATAGTGTGTCACTTTGGAATATATGTACCTGCATAGGGAAATTGCAGCACAACTGTGTTATAGCACTTACAAGAAAGGCAACCACATTACTTTTTAGGCCTAAAAACTGGCTCATATTGGCGCACTCCAGCACCTCGAGATCTTACACAGTGTATTATTTTGCCAACTTTAGGTGACTTTCTTTATGACTGTACTATTACATCTCTCATCTCAAAGTGCTATTATGAGAGTGGCAAGAATCATATTGCTCCTATTAGGTGAATTTTAAAACCACTCACTGGCCTCTGGGAGCTACTTATAATACCCCACTCTCCCTCCGTTTCCCGCTGTTTGGCATAACAGCGGGTCATATCCTCCTCCCTTTTTCCGGCATCGCCCTGTGAGGGCATTTTCCCTGGAGAGTGAGGCACGCCAGATAAAGTCAAACGTACTTCAAATACAATATGTATACATCCCTTGAGATGCCTAAGCTTTGCCATCTAGCCTAGGACACTGTGGCTTTACCAAAATGTCACAAAGAAAAGGTACTAAGAATGATAAACAACAGAAGGTATCTCAGAAATCCCAGGAGGGAGTGACTGCCTTCTTCAAGCAGGCTGAAAGGCTTAAACAGAAATTGGGATCTACCCTAATACCATCTAACAATATAGATGACATGGAAAAGGATTCAGATGTCTCCAGTAGCCCATCCCCTGTAGCCTCTGCCGTCAGGGATGATTCTCCTATCACCTTTAAAGCCATGGAAGATCTGATTGATCAAGTCAAAACGTGTACAAAAACTGAGTGCGCGGACCTCAAAAAGGAGATTAGCGACCTGGGCTGAAGAGATGATTCCCTGGAGGAGCACAAATATGTCCTTTCCCAAAATATGGTGGATTTATCTTCCAAGGTAAAACATCAACAGCAACATTCTATAGACCTAGAGGATAAAATAGATGACCTTGAAAACCGCACCAGATGTAACAACTTGCGGTTCAGGGGAATCCCAGAGTCCTTAAAAAATAACGAGATTCTGGACTTCCTACAGGGTCTCTTTGCTGAAATAACAAGCACTTCCGAAGGCGAACAATCAAATTTCATCCTAGACAGGGGCACATAGGGCACTTCGCTCGAAACCAGCAGCAGACGCCCCGCCAAGAGACATTATTGTCTGTTTTCAAACTTACCAGCAACGAGAAGAGATCTATAAACTGGCCCGAAACCAACAAGCTGTGGTCCTTCAAAACATCCGTATACAGATATTTCAAGATCTGTCTGCAAGAACTCTACAAAAGAGAAGAGACTTTTCAGACTTGACTCTACATCTGAGACAACTTAAAATTCCCTACAGGTGGGAATTCCCTACCTCAATCATAGCTACAAAAAATGGAAGTCGATATGACTGCAGATCCACATCTGAAATAGATGGGTTCTGCTTGGCGCTGAGTATACCAACCCCGCCTACAGAAGCTGGACATCTCACAGGTAAGATCCCTCCAGACCAATTGGCCCCAAAACCATAGAGAAGACCCCTACATGATAAACTATTTAGTCAACCTAAGCGGAGACAAATAACCCCAGTAGAAGAGGACGTACAACAGCCTGGGTGAACCAGCCACATTTTCTTAGTCATGTTCATACCAGTGACATTTGACTGTCAAAATTCACTTGGAAATATTGTTTTACCTCATATGGTGAACTTTCTGACTACCCATGAGGCACCTACGAAGGTCCAAAAGAATGCAGCAAGTATAATACCAACTGTCCTTGGACTGCATTGAATGTAACTGATACGTGCATTAACCATTGACTTTTACATGTTAAGTTCTAGTGTACCTGTTTAGGCTGAATTAAGATTAACCTACATCATGTGATGATGGTTTTCCCTTAGCTTTTACTGCAGGATTATAGTTTAATGTCTGTGTTTATACTCATTGTTTGCTAAGAATGTTTTTGTTATAACGTAGGTGTGAACATACTCTTCCTGCTTGTGCTTATAACAAGGTATTGTGATAATATGTTTACGCACATTCGTTTTTATTGTTTCCAGTTTGTTTTAATAATGAAGAACTGCAATATTTATGGTTCCTGTTATGTGCATATTCTCTATTGTTCATATTTAGGATAAAATGTGACTGGCTTGCCACTTATTGAAATATGATTCTGTTGTGATTCGCTTTGAATATGAATTTGTGGCCTCTGGCCCGGGCTGTCCAGTTCAGATGTCCTGAGATATCTTTTCTCTAACATCAGCCCTGTCTTTCCCACTGGGCACTGGGCGGAGCGGGACAGACGCACAGGAACTAACCTAAAATAATTGTTTTTGGTGTGGGATAAACTATGCATAACATTGGTTATTGTCCCTATAGGGTTGCTGACCAGAATGCAACTCTCACATTAAGAAACACATGAGGATACCCGTAGTGTATACCTTATAGCGATTATAAATAAGGCTGTGCAACAAGATATATACTTAAACAAGCACCCGGCTTGTTAATTTGCCCCAACTGTTCCTGTACCTGATAACAATTTACGTTATTCTTCCTTTTTTCTCCGTACGTTTTATAAACTTTGAACTGCTTCTACCTAAGGTTCTGTCGGCACCAGTGTATTAAGGCCCGACACATACCTTCTGTTTCTTAATATCTCTCATTCTTTTTTCCCTCTTCTTCTTCCCTTACCTCCTCCTTCCCCACTCTCCTCCTCCGCTCATAATTCTTAGTTTCCTCACGAGGCCTGAATTACACATACCTGACCATATTCTTAGAAACATAGAAACATAGATATTGACGGCAGATAAGAGCCATAGGCCCAGCAAGTCTACCCGACCTTACCTAACAGTATAAACTTATCTAGTTCGTAGGATAGCCCTATGCTTGTCCCATGCATTTTTAAAGTCCCCCACAGTGTTTGTTGCTACTACCATTTAGAGTACAATAATCTTACTGTTACTATCATTGAGTTTCTGATATCAACCATGAGCACATTAACAATAGCTAGCCAAAATGTGAAGGGGTTTCTATCTGCAGAAAAGTGCTCCATAGCATTCTATGACTTTCATGAAAAGAACATAGACTTCATTATGATCCAGGAAACCCATTTAAAAAAATGTAACGAACCCAAACTAGCTACAAGATATTATGACAAACATTTCTTTAGCTCAGGTCCAAGTAGAAAAAATGGTGTCTGCATTTCTATCAGGAAAAACGTCCCTTTTGAACCTACAGAAATATTCAGACTCAGAATGCAGGTATCTGATTCTAATTGGGCTGTGCTACGGCCGTCCGATCACAGTAGCTAACGTATATGCACCAAATAGACCCACACCTTCCTTTTTTTAAAACTGTTATCAATAAGATACTTGTCTCCATCTTCAATTTTACAATGACCCCTGCTCTAGACAACTCAAAAGGAATATCGTATTTCAGCAACAAAATGCGTAAAATAAACTGTGCCGCACTACATTCAATTTCGTTATTTGATACTTGGCGGATAGCCCACCCCACACAAAGGGACTACATGTTTTTGTCACATCCTAAACACACATACTCACGCTTAGATTACATAATGTGCGATCAGTCGCTTCTTACAGACCTGATCCACTCTAATATTCTGCATACACTCTGGTCGGACCATAGTATGGTTGTATCCACATTCTGTTGGCCTACCAGGCCTAAGAAATCCTTTAACTGGAGACTTAATGATTCCATTCTTATGAACCCAGAAACCTTAGAAGACCTGACTAGGGCGACCGACGATTATTTTTTGATAAATAGGGCTGACGATACGTCTGCTGTTAACAACTGGGAGGCATATAAATGCTACATTAGAGGATACTTAATAAAGCACACCGCTAAAATGCGGAGATTAAACTCTGCCCAATTCACCCTCCTGACTAATAACTTATCCCAAGCTGACGCTGCCAATAAAACCGATCCGTCTTCCGCTCAAAAATTCTCAGATCTATCCCTGGCAAGAGACAACCTTAACAAGCACTTAACTTTAAATGCACATCTGAGGGCGCTCACCTCTAAAGCTAAATTCTATTCTGAAAGTAACAAAGCAGGGCGCCTCTTAGCTAGGTCACTCAAAAAACAAAGACTTAACTCTTTTATAAGATCCGTCGCACACCCTTCAGGAAATTTAGTAAGCAAAAATGAGGATATAGCTAATATTTTTGTCTCTTACTACTCAAAACTTTATAATCTTGACCCCCATATATCCCAAGAAAAACTCTGTGACATAGATAAATACCTAAATAACGTAGAAACCCCAAAACTCACAGAAGAGGAAAAACAACTCCTAGATTCTCCCATTACACTCCAAGAAATTGCACTTACCATCAAAACCCTCCCCAATGGCAAATCCCTTGGTCCGGACGGTTTAACAGCCAAATTCTTTCAACTGCTCCGCAACCAAATAGGTCCACCATTACTTACATTATGTACCTCAATAGATAAAGGTGAAACCTTTTCCCAATCTTTACTTGAAGCCCTTATAACGGTTATACCGAAAACTGACAAACCACCCAACCGACCAAGTAGTTATTGCCCTATTGAATGTCGACATAAAGATATATGCGAAAATATTTGCCAACCATATGAATAATATTCTGCCGAATTTGATACACCCGGACCAGGTTGGATTTGTCAGGGGAAGGGAGGCTAAAGACAACACGATTAGAGTACTGCACACACTGCAGTCCTCTTACGAAGGTAAGACCCCCTTACTCTATTATTGATGGATGCAGAGAAGGCCTTCGACAGGGTCAGCTGGCATTTTATGTGGGGGGCCCTGTTGAAGTTTGGTTTTTCTCCGACTTTTCAATCTCGGATACAGGCCCTATACTCAAAACCCCAAGCCAGAGTGCAGATAAATGGTACTGCTTCACAATCTTTTCCTATAACGAATGGAACCCGACAGGGGTGTCCATTATCTCCATTACTGTTTGCTATTACGATAGAGATCCTGGCCATAAAGATTAGGGATAATCCTGAAATAATTGGAGTACAATACGCTAATATCAACCAAAAATGCTTGTTGTTTGCAGATGATATGATCATTACGCTCCAATCCCCATCCACGTCTCTTCCCACCCTGGTCCGTACTTTTGGATACGTATGGCTGAGTATCTAACTTCTCCATTAATATGGAGAAGTCGGGAATAATGGCTCTGAACACGCCTACCCAGGACTTAGACTTTATAACCACCCAGACAAAATTTAGTTTAACTAACAAATTAAAATACTTAGGTCTCTTTCTCCCAAGCACTCACCAAGAACTTTTTCAATGTAACTATATCAGCCTTCAACGAACAGTGCAAACTCTTCTCGAGGGCTGGAATAAACAAGGCCATTTGTCCTGGCTGGGTAGGGTTAATACTATCAAGATTATTCCAAAATATCTTTACCTTTTCCAGATACTGCCAATGGCACTTCCCACCTCATACCTTCAAACCCAACAGAAAATGCTCAACTCATTTATTTGGTCCTATAAAAAACCCAGGGTCTCCCAAGATACTCTACTCTTAAACAAAGAGGATGGTGGACTTAATGTCCCACATCTTCTGAATTATTACAAAGCTGTTCATTTAACCAGAGTACTCTCATGGACTCGCCCTGACACTCAGTCTCTATGGGTGCAAATAGAAGGTGCCTTATTGAAGGTCGCAAACATGAGAGATATCGCATGGCTCCCTAGGCTTCACAGACCACCGCAAGCATACAAAAACTATTATGTCAAGACTATTCTTGATGTATGGGAACATTTACTCAAACACAACAAAGGGATATCTACCCATATTTCTCCCTTAGACCCCCTACTGAGGAATCAGTTGTTTTTCCAACAACCTCCCTTTATACATGTATGTACCATGACACATTTACAGAATTTGCCCATCTACCTATTGTTAAACGCCGGAGCACTTAAAGATAGAGCAGAACTACTTAACAAACTAGGCCCACCGTTCCACAATTGGTATTCATACTTTCAGGTCCGACATGCCCTTTATAGTAGCTAACATAGGTCAGATATCCTCAGGCCACTAACTACGTTTGATGGACTATGCACAAACCCTGAAATCCAGAAAAGATTCCTTTCAATAACCTATAAATTGCTTAGTGGATCCTTTCCTACACAAAAGCCTTCTTATCTCCAGAAATGGAGTGTAGAAATGCCAGGGGATATCTCAGATGAGGAATGGAGATCCTGCTTTAAAGCCACCCATTTAGCTTCTACTTCCTTACTCATAGCAGAAACGAACTATAAAATAATATCCCGCTGGTATTTGACACCACAGAGGCTCCGGTATATTTTTCCAACAGCCTCTTCTGCATGCTGGAGGCGTTGCGGTGGCATAGGTACTATGTTACATATCTGGTGGGAGTGTCCGCTCATATCTGACTTTTGGAGGGACCTAGAAATCAGTATCAATACAATTCTAGGTTCAGATATATCCCTCTGTCCTAAACTCATTCTCCTCAATTTTCTCCCGCAACTTCATTGTAAATACCGCATAAAGTTGCTACAGTTATTATTAGCTAGCGCTAAAAGACTAATACCTAGACTATGGAAATCCCAAACAACACCTACACACTCTACTTGGGTATCAGAGGTCAAACATGTTCTAGCTTTGGAAAAACAGTGCTATTGTCTTTTGGGCAAACAAGATTTCTATACTGATATGTATTTTATTTGGGAACAGGGAATTTTTGAGTTAACCACTAATACTCTTACCCCTCTTGCCCTCTAGAGGTATACATACTTCAAATATTATCATTGTGTTCGACCACCTGGTGGACGAAGCCATATTATATTCTATGAGCCATGAGGATACTTACCCCTGTACCCACCTTCCTCCTCCTTATGTCCCTCCCCCCCCTTTCTCTCTTCTTTTCTTCACTTTTTCCCTTTATCACCAGTCATAAAACGTACAAATTATTTCCTATTTTAATATTTGGTACTAATTGTAAAAGTTTAAATATTTGGGTAAGATGATATCTTCCATAATGTGACAATTTCATAAGTTGTGATTTTTATTATTGTTTACTTCTGATGTTTTTTTTGGATGACAATGTATGAGAAAATGATGCAAACCCAATAAAAAAAAAATTTGAATAAAAAAAAAGTTACTATAAGGCTTCCTCTTAAATGCATAATTAAATGAAGACATAGTACCAGATTCTCAAAAACTCACCAACATGGAGAGAAATCTTCAGTTTATTTTACTTGAGAATTATATTGTTATTACCTCTCCTTAACAGAAAGCGTATTAGGGAACTCCCTTTAATGAGATACAGGTTCCAAGGTCAAAATTACCTCATCCTGGCAGGGCATCTTACAGATTGTCACCAGACCAGAGAGCTTTAGAGAATCAGGCCGTTAATGATAAATGGTGTGCCCTCAACCTTCCTTTAATAGAAAAAGTAATTGAGAAAACCATGGCAAATTTCCAAAAGCAGTGTTGCAGTCACTTTTAAAAAGGCCCCTTTTCATGTGAAACTTTTCATGTCCTCAGTGATCTACTGATGCATTAGAAAAATGTTCTAGCATAATCTGAACTCTACCTCTGTTCAGTGACTTAAGGGTCAGTGTCACTATTCTTAGCCATTTTCAATACAAAGTTTTATATGTCTACACATCCATCTCAGTGCCATGTGAAGTAACACAAGTCTCTGTCTTATTTCAAGCATTTTGTTTGCAGTGTTAATGTTTCTCTAGAGAGATATCATCATGAAATATCATCTCTTATATCACTGACATGAAGCTAACAGTAAGCATCAGCCCATGATAGCTGCTGGGAAGTGCTGCAAGATTTGCATGAAATTGTTAAGGTTGAGCTACTAAAGTCAAATGATTGTATGTAGACTTGTGCATGATCAAAAAATTCATTTCGGTTCGGATCGATTCGTATTTTTTTTAATTTTGGTTCGGATCGATTCGAATTTGGAAAAATTTGAATGAATTTGTTTCGGATTAATTCGGATTCGAATAAATTCGGTTGGATTCGGTTCGGAAATTCGGAATTTTGGTATGTGTTAGGTGGGATATGCTGTGTATTAGACTAGTATTATGTACTGTATATTAGGTGTAACCCATAGCAGAGTGATATAACCTAATATACTGTACAATACTAGTGTAATCCATGGCCATCAGAATTTACCAAATAAATCCAAACTAATTCGGATTTATTCGGTAGATTCGGCCCTATTTTAATTCGGAATCTCTGAATTTACCTAATTTTGCCGAATTTCCGAATCGATCCAAAACGAATCGCACATGTCTAATTGTATGGGCGATACACTAAGGGGCAGAATTATCAAGCTCCGCGTGAGCCTTTTAGGCTTGTTGTGTGAGCCTTCAGGCTCGCCAAAAACAGCGGTTATGAAGCAGCAGTCTAAAGACCGCTGCTCCATAACTGATCCACTGCCTCTGAGGCTGCTGTCTGCTATCCGCCCGATCCTATACTGCTAGTGGCTGATTGGCCATGAATCTGCAGGGGGAGGCATTGCACAAGCAATTCTGGTGAATTGCTTGTGCAGTATACGCTGTCGGCATTTAGCGATGTCTGTCGGACATGATACGCTACAGCGTATCGTGTCAGACAGACATTGATAAAGTGGCCCCATAGCCTTAAAATAGGGGATAAAAAAATTGATATTATAACAATATAGTCTATGACACAGGTCAGCTGTGATCAAATGTTCATTTTCCACATTGTCATGAATTTTCCGTGACAATATGTTACTCTTTTGTTGTGCCTACTTATAGTTTTATGAAATTTAAATTTGTTTTTCTCAGTCTTGATGACTTTTAAAACATTTAAAAATGTGTATACTCCTCAAATGTTTACCCTACATGCAAGAGCCATCTACTGACGGAACCTTAATAATTAATCAAATTAATTCTATGTTAATTAACAATTAATAAATTATAACTAACTCCTCCGGAAATCCAGAATCCTAATCAGGGGTTCGGTCATTTTTTTTTGTATTTGGAATAGGTAACATCCTATGTTGGAGATGGTGACTTTCTAGTCATCTACTGAGGTCTGATACTGTTTGAATTATCAATTTTGGATTATAATTGCTGAGGTTTACTATCCTAATCAGGCAGACCTATGACCCGACAGTCTGACTTCTAATTACAAGGGTACAATTAATTCATTTTGGTAGTTTGAATTTTGCATTATTTTAATATTTTTATTCTTTTCATTTAATTAGCTGAACTAATGAATTTTGGTTGAGCTTTTTATGATTTGATTTTTTTGTTAGACAATTCCTGTCACCTGGAAGGTTGCCCAATGACAAGTTCTTCCTGTATATAAACCTGCAGCCCTTCTCTATCGGCTAGATTTAGAGTTTTGTCGGTAACGACCCGCGTAGCTAACGCTGGCTTTTTTCTGGCCGCACCTTTTAAATTACTCTGGTATTGAGAGTCCACAGAATGGCTGCGTTAGGCTCCAAAAAGGAGCGTAGAGCATATTTAACGCCACTGCAACTCTCGATACCAGAGTTGCTTACGGAAGCGGCCAGCTTCAGAAACGTGCTCGTGCACGATTCCCCCATAGAAAACAATGGGGCTGTTTGAGCTGAAAAAAAAACTAACACCTGCAAAAAAGCCGCGTTCAGCTCCTAACGCAGCCCCATTGTTTGCTATGGGGAAACACTTCCTACGTCTGCACCTAACACTCTAACATGTACCCCGAGTCTAAACACCCCTAACCTTACACTTATTAACCCCTAATCTGCCGCCCCCACTATCGCTGACCCCTGCATATTATTATTAGCCCCTAATCTGGCGCTCCGTAAACCGCAGCTACTTACATTATCCCTATGTACCCCTAATCTGCTGCCCTAACATCGCCGACCCCTATATTATATTTATTAACCCCTAATCTGCCCCCCACAACGTCGCCTCCACCTGCCTACACTTATTAACCCCTAATCTGCCGAGCGGACCGCACCGCTATTATAATAAAGTTATTAACCCCTAATCCGCCTCACTAACCCTATAATAAATAGTATTAACCCCTAATCTGCCCTCCCTAACATCGCCGACACCTAACTTCAAACATTAACCCCTAATCTGCAGACTGGAGCTCACCGCTATTCTAATAAATGTATTAACCCCTAAAGCTAAGTCTAACCCTAACACTAACACCCCCCTAAGTTAAATATAATTTAAATCTAACGAAATTAATTAACTCTTATTAAATAAATTATTCCTATTTAAAGCTAAATACTTACCTGTAAAATAAATCTTAATATAGCTACAATATAAATTATAATTATATTATAGCTATTTTAGGATTTATATTTATTTTACAGGTAACTTTGTATTTATTTTAACCATGTACAATAGCTATTAAATAGTTAAGAACTATTTAATAGCTAAAATAGTTAAAATAATTACAAATTTACCTGTAAAATAAATCCTAACCTAAGTTACAATTAAACCTAACACTACACTATCAATAAATAAATTAAATAAAATACCTACAATTACCTACAATTAAACCTAACACTACACTATCAATAAATGAATTAAATACAATATCTACAAATAAATACAATTAAATAAACTAACTAAAGTACAAAAAATAAAAAAGAACTAAGTTACAAAAAATAAAAAAATATTTACAAACATTAGAAAAATATTACAACAATTTTAAACTAATTACACCTACTCTAAGCCCCCTAATAAAATAACAAAGCCCCCCAAAATAAAAAAATGCCCTACCCTATTCTAAATTACAAAAGTTCAAAGCTCTTTTACCTTACCAGCCCTGAACAGGGCCCTTTGCGGGGCATGCCCCAAGAAATTCAGCTCTTTTGCCTGTAAAAAAACACATACAATACCCCCCACCCCCCCAACATTACAACCCACCACCCACATACCCCTAATCTAACCCAAACCCCCCTTAAATAAACCTAACACTAAGCCCCTGAAGATCTTCCTACCTTGTCTTCACCTCACCGGGTATCACACCGATCCGTCCTGGCTCCAAAATGTTCATCCAAGCCCAAGCGGGGGCTAGACATCCATCATCCGACGGCTGAAGAAGTCCAGAAGAGGGTCCAAAGTCTTCATCCTATCCGGTTAGAAGAGTAGATCCGGACCGGCAACCATCTTCTTCCAAGCGGCATCTTCTATCTTCATCCGATGAGGACCGGCTCCATCTTGAAGACCTCCATCGTGGATCCATCCTTCTTCTCCGACGACTTCCCGACGAATGACGGTTCCTTTAAGGGACGTCATCCAAGATGGCGTCCCTCGAATTCCGATTGGCTGATAGGATTCTATCAGCCAATCGGAATTAAGGTAGGAAAAATCTGATTGGCTGATGGAATCAGCCAATCAGAATCAAGTTCAATCCGATTGGCTGATCCGATCAGCCAATCAGATTGAGCTCGCATTCTATTGGCTGTTCCGATCAGCCAATAGAATACGAGCTTAATCTGATTGGCTGATTGAATCAGCCAATCGGATTGAACTTGATTCTGATTGGCTGATTCCATCAGCCAATCAGAATTTTCCTACCTTAATTCTGATTGGCTGATAGAATCCTATCAGCCAATCGGAATTCGAGGGACGCCATCTTGGATGACGTCCCTTAAAGGAACCGTCATTCGTCGGGAAGTCATCGGAGAAGAAGGATGGATCCGCGATGGAGGTCTTCAAGATGGAGCCGGTCCTCATCGGATGAAGATAGAAGATGCCGCTTGGAAGAAGATGGTTGCCGGTCCGGATCTACTCTTCTTCCCGGATAGGATGAAGACTTTGGAGCCTCTTCTGGACTTCTTCAGCCGTCGGATGATGGATGTCTAGCCCCGCTTGGGCTTAGATGAAGATTTCAGAGCCTGGAACGATCGGTGATACCTGGCATGGTGAAGACAAGGTAGGAAGATCTTCAGGGGCTTAGTGTTAGGTTTATTTAAGGGGGGTTTGGGTTAGATTAGGGGTATGTGGGTGGTGGGTTGTAATGTTGGGGGGGGGTATTGTATGGTTTTTTTTACAGGCAAAAGAGCTGAATTCTTTGGGGCATGCCCCGCAAAGGGCCCTGTTCAGGGCTGGTAAGGTAAAAGAGCTTTGAACTTTAGTAATTTAGAATAGGGTAGGGCATTTTTTTATTTTGGGGGTCTTTGTTATTTAATTAGGGGGCTTAGAGTAGGTGTAATTAGTTTAAAATTTTTGTAATATTTTTCTGATGTTTGTAAATATTTAGTTCTTTTTTATTTTTTGTACTTTAGTTAGTTTATTTCATTGTATTTATGTGTATATATTTTATTTAATTAATTTATTGATAGTGTAGTGTTAGGTTTAATTGTAACTTTGGTTAGGATTTATTTTACAGGTAATTTTGTAATTATTTTAACTATTTAATAGCTATTGTACCTGGTTAAAATAAATACAAAGTTACCTGTAAAATAAATATAAATCCTAAAATAGCTATAATATAATTATAATTTATATTGTAGCTATATTAGGGTTTATTTTACAGGTAAGTATTTAGCTTTAAATAGGAATAATTGATTTAATAAGAGTTAATTTATTTAGTTAGATTTAAATTATATTTAACTTAGGGGGGTGTTAGTGTTAGGTTTAGACTTAGCTTTAGGGGTTAATAATTCGGTCGGCAGATTAGGGGTTAATAATTGAAGTTAGGTGTCGGCGATGTTAGGGAGGGCAGATTAGGGGTTAATACTATTTATTATAGGGTTATTGAGGCGGGAGTGAGGCGGATTAGGGGTTAATAACTTTATTATAGTAGCGGTGAGATTCGCTCGGCAGATTAGGGGTTAATAAGTGTAGGCAGGTGGAGGCGACGTTGAGGGGGGCAGATTAGGGGTTAATAAATATAATATAGGGGTCGGCGGTGTTGGGGGCAGCAGATTAGGGGTACATAGCTATAATGTAGGTGGCGGCTCTTTGCAGTCGGCAGATTAGGGGTTAATTATTGTAGGTAGCTGGCGGCGACGTTGTGGGGGGCAGGTTAGGGGTTAATAAATATAATATAGGGGTCGGCGGTGTTAGGGGCAGCAGATTAGGGGTACATAAGTATAACGTAGGTGGCGGTCGGCAGATTAGGGGTTAAAAAAATTTAATCGAGTGTCGGCGATGTGGGGGGACCTCGGTTTAGGGGTACATAGGTAGTTTATGGGTGTTAGTGTACTTTAGAGCACAGTAGTTAAGAGCTTTATAAACCGGCGTTAGCCCAGAAAGCTCTTAACTACTGACTTTTTTCTGCGGCTGGAGTTTTGTCGTTAGAATTCTAACGCCGGAGTTAGAAAGATCCCATTGAAAAGATAGGATACGCAATTGACGTAAGGGGATCTGCGGTATGGAAAAGTCGTGGCTGAAAAGTGAGCGTTAGACCCTTTCCTGACTGACCGCCAAACTCCAAATCTAGACCTATGTGTTTCCTTAACTGGGTGTCCCCCATTTATATGGGTAGATTTTTGTCAATAATGGAACACACTTCTTTGTATTGATTAGAAAAGGCTGTCACAAATGTTGGGCCCTTCTTATCTTTCTGCACCTGTTGTTTTTCATGTTGTTTTCCACCTCTTACTAGATTGTCTCTGTCCATTTTTTGAACTTGGGTAAAGGCCCCCCTCACCAACCTTCTAGGGTAGCCCCTCTGTTGAAATCTCTCTCCAGAGTACAATTACGTTTGATTCACATAAATTGCCCTTTTGCTATGCACCCAAAATCATGTCTGGGGTGACTGCTTCTGGAATGCAAAAGGGAATTACCAGTTATAGGTTTCCTATAGAGAGTGGAAATAACTTTTTTTCTGAGTCTCGTCAGATGTGAGTGTTTTGTCCAGAAAATGAATTCTCTTCTTGGACAGAGACAGTCTAGTAAGAGGTGGAAAACAACATGAAAAACAACAGGTGCAGAAAGAAGGGCCCCACATTTGTCACAGCCTTTTCTAATCAATACAAAGAAGTGTGTTCCATTATTGACAAAAATCTACCCATATTAATGGGGGACACCCAGTTGAGGAAACACATAGAGAAGGGCTGCAGGTTTATATACAGGAAGAACTTATCATTGGGCAACCTCCTGTCTCCTAGTCTTATGAAAGAGGACAATTTGGCTTGCTCATGGTTATGTCACAAAGGCACACTGGCCTAAAGAGGGTTAGTGTTCTGCAAAAGAAATGCTAATATATGTGAGAGCCCATACATGATATAATCCACATATACATCTATGAGCCCCAAATCTACACCAGGAGGTTATGTTTTTTATGATCATGTGATCTCTATGTTGCTTGCACTTTTATACAGCAATATATGTTAATACAGTTACAAGAAAAAGTATGTGAACCCTTTGGAATGATATGGATTTCTGCACAAATTGGTCATAAAATGTGATCTGATCATCATCTAAGTCACAACAATAGACAATCACAGTCTGCTTAAACTAATAACACACAAAGAATGAAATGTCATGTTTTTATTGAACACACCATGTAAACATTCACAGTGCAGGTGGAAAAAGTATGTGAACCCCTAGACTAATGACATCTCCAAGAGCTAATTGGAGTGAGATGTCAGCCAACTGGAATCCAATCAATGAGATGAGATTGGAGGTGTTGGTTACAGCTGCCCTGCCCTATAAAAAACACACACCAGTTCTGGGTTTGCTTTTCACAAGAAGCATTGCCTGATGTGAATGATGCCTCGCACAAAAGAGCTCTCAGAAGACCTACGATTAAGAATTGTTGACTTGCATAAAGCTGGAAAGGGTTATAAAAGTATCTCCAAAAGCCTTGCTGTTCATCAGTCCACGGTAAGACAAATTGTCTATAAATGGAGAAAGTTGAGCACTGCTGCTACTCTCCCTAGAAGTGGCCGTCCTGTAAAGATGACTACAAGAGCACAGCGCAGACTGCCCAATGAGGTGAAGAATCCTAGAGTGTCAGCTAAAGACTTACAAAAGTCACTGGCAAATGCTAACATCCCTGTTAGCGAATCTACAATACGTAAAACACTAAACAAGAATGGATTTCATGGGAGGATACCACAGAGGAAGCCACTGCTGTCCAAACAAAACATTGCTGCACATTTACAGTTTGCACAAGAGCACCTGGATGTTCCACAGCAGTACTGGCAAATTATTCTGTGGACAGATGAAACCAAAGTTGAGTTGTTTGGAAGAAACACACAACACTATGTGTGGCGAAAAAGAAGCACAGCACACCAACATCAAAACCTCATCCCAACTGTGAAGTATGGTGGTGGGGGCATCATGGTTTTGGGCTGCTTTTCTACGTTAGGGCCTGGACAGATTGCTATCATCGAAGAAAAAATGAATTCCCAAGTTTATCAAGACATTTTGCAGGAGAACTTAAGGCCATCTGTCTACCAGCTGAAGCTCAACAGAAGATGGGTGTTGCAACAGGACAATGACCCAAAGCATAGAAGTAAATCAACAACAGAATAGCATAAACAGAAGAAAATACGCCTTCTTATGTGGCCCAGTCAGAGTCCTGACCTCAACCTGATTGAGATGCTGTGGCATGATCTCAAGAAAGCGATTCACACCAGACATCCCAAGAATATTGCTGAACTGAAACAGTTCTGTAAAGAGGAATGGTCATGAATTACTCCTGACCGTTGTGCACATCTGATCTGCAAGTACAGGAAACGTTTGGTTGAAGTTATTGCTGCCAAAGGAGGTTCAACCAATTATTAAATCCAAGGGTTCACATACTTTTTCCACCTGCACTGTGAATGTTTACATGGTGTGTTCAATAAAAACATGGCAACATTTCATTCTTTGTGTGTTATTAGTTTAAGCAGACTGTGATTGTCTATTGTTGTGACTTAGATGATGATCAGATCACATTTTATGACCAATTTGTGAAGAAATACATATCATTCCAAAGGGTTCACATACTTTTTCTTGCAACTGTAGATGTACATTTTGCTTGATATATTTCTAGTGTGCTACAGAGTTTTTGTTCTGTTTACGTTCCTCAAAGTGTGTATACATATATGCTGTTTTTACTCTCTGGTTTTTTTGATGTCTGAAAACCTAGTATTCTGTTTAAACATTTTTGCATTAGACTGCATTGTATTAGTTTGTATAAGAATATGGAATGACATAATCATGTCCTGATCGGGGGTAAAGGCCCATATGAATTAGTCTATCTGTTTGTTATGGAGAGGCATATGTCCAATATATACAGGGCTACCTCACCCGTTAAGGTGGTAGTCGAGAAGGGTAGTATTTTTACATATATAATCCCCTCCCTTTAATATAAATACACATGGGCAAATTGAATACGTATTTTCCCTCCCCCCACACGCATAATAGCTCTGGTACATAAAGTTCATATACCCTATACTTGGATTATAGTGTTAAAAAGTTTATGGAGTCACCTCAAATTCAATCAGAGTAGTTTTACTTTAATTGTATGGTATGTTAAGAATTAACCAATAGCTAATTAATCGCAGCCAATGAAATTGTGTTCTTAGGCCTTTCTAAACACTATTCATCTGTGTCTAATTATGTCTATGATTACGGTCATTCAGACCAAAACTGGTCAGACATTTTTCTTTTCATTTGTTTACGTCTGAGCTCAGCACTTACTTTGTCTGTGTGGTTGTTGCTATTTTAAGCTACAGAATAAAGTAAGATTTTTATTTATCCTTTTTGTGGGGCTCCATTGTTTTTGGATCATTTACCTCTTTTTTATGCCTTACTACGGAGTCCTGGGACTCCATAAAGATGCTTCACTTTGGATACGCCCCCCAAGACAGGAGCTATTGGCAAAAGTGTGTGAGGAAATTACCTGCCACGTCACTACACGGAAGTGAGGATGGATTCTGTTGTAGTGTAGCCGTAGAAGGAATGGGACCACACTGAAGGAGAAGTTTTCTCAGCGAAGAGTCTCCCGACTTCTGGATGGACACAGCAGCGGGTGAGTGCTGGTGCAGCCACTTGTGAAGTGGATACTGTGAACACACATAGTGTGTATTCCTTTTTCCCTGCTTTGCAGCTACCCAGGGACACAAGCAGCTGTTGTGAAGGGGTGTCTGAAAGACACACACCCTGTCTTTGGACACTTTGAATCCTGGTAATTGGGTTAGGGAGTGGTTGACCCCTAAATACTGCCTACTGACTGAATCCCTCACTACAAGCGGCCTTTTCCTTACTACGTGTTTAGACACTTATGGTGGAGTTATACACACACTGTGCTATACCGGTTCTCCCGAAGTGGGCTTCACTTACATATTTGGATATATATATATATCTAGATATGCGCACATATATATTAATGTATTTATGTGTGTATATACTGTATGTATTTAGTCATGTATAAGCTTCAAAAAGAGAAAAGTTGAGACTGTTCCATAAAACCAATTCCTTTATTTAATTATTTTAAAAAACGGTAAACACAGCAACGAAAAGACATGGTGTTGAAGGCGCAGCACAGTCTGGCTTACGCGTTTCGGATATAATCCGTAGTCATAGCCTGATGTGATGTGCTCTACACCTGGTTTAAAACAAGTTCAAACAAGTGTGATTGGTACGAATATACAAACGCGCCCTCAGTTTTCTACCAATGTCTGTCATTCATTCTATTAAACAACAAAAGATATTTTGGTGCACATCCAACCACTTAAGTCCACTCTTTCATGGCATATGAGTATATGCTTCTGTCTGCCAAATATACTTACATAGCTTCTAATAAGATTGGGATAAACATCTCACAATAATATGAGCTTATATTTGTGCTGCAAAAACAAATATACTTCTATCTGCTAAATATATTTACATAGTTCAAATAAAATTGAGATTAACATCTTGCAATAGTATTGACTTATATTTATGCTGCAAATTTTTTTTTTTTTTTTGCTTTTTAAAAAATGCCTTTAAATGAAATGGGATCTTAGTCACACAATATGATCATATTCTGCTAAGCCAGTCTACCACTTACAAGGTGTCCCACATCAGACCGGTCCTATACTAACCAGTTTCCACACTGCAGCAAGTCATGTCTACACAGTGTGAAGCTTTCTAGCGTATTGAGTATATTTATCAGGAACACACCTGGGCTGGGCTCTTTTGTTGTTTTGTAATTATTTTGGTCACTTTGGTAGCACTCCCACAATATGTGTGTTAAGTTTAAACAGTCCTTTTGTGGTGTGCGTAACCAAAAAAACCCCTCTGTTGTATTTCTTAAATAGGGAGCTGACCAAATCCCTCCCCTTTGGTTACTGCACGCCACCCAGCCCAGGTGTGTTCCTGATAAATATACTCAATACGCTAGAAAGCTTCACACTGTGTAGACATGACTTGCTGCAGTGTGGAAACTGGTTAGTATAGGACCGGTCTGATGTGGGACACCTTGTAAGTGGTAGACTGGCTTAGCAGAATATGATCATATTGTGTGACTAAGATCCCATTTCATTTAAAGGCATTTTTTAAAAAGCAAAAAAAAAAAAAAAAAAAAAAAAAAATTTTGCAGCATAAATATAAGTCAATACTATTGCAAGATGTTAATCTCAATTTTATTTGAACTATGTAAATATATTTAGCAGATAGAAGTATATTTGTTTTTGCAGCACAAATATAAGCTCATATTATTGTGAGATGTTTATCCCAATCTTATTAGAAGCTATGTAAGTATATTTGGCAGACAGAAGCATATACTCATATGCCATGAAAGAGTGGACTTAAGTGGTTGGATGTGCACCAAAATATCTTTTGTTGTTTTGTAATTATTTTGGTCACTTTGGTAGCACTCCCACAATATGTGTGTTAAGTTTAAACAGTCCTTTTGTGGTGTGCGTAACCAAAAAACCCCTCTGTTGTAATTCATTCTATTAACCCTCAAATGTCTGGAAAGCACAATCCTAAAACGCTATATATGTATGTACATATTATATTACATATTTTTCCTGTTTGCACAATACAAAAGTGAATATCCAATAATATTGGTACACATATTTTTCACACATAAACAAGAGACACAATAATTGATAGAATAATCAATAGAAAGTCACTTATTTGCTTATTTTTTATTATTTTTCAGCTGATTATTTTTCAAAAATGGTCAAAAAGTGTACCTAGTCTATATAAATAGTATGGGGAAATATGAATATTGAAAGAAAGAGTATACTTGTATTAACAATGCTATCTATATAGGTGCCCATTATATTAAAAATGATTGTTCCTCTATACACAATACACTACGTTCATAACCAATTAATGGATGCCAATATTAATATTTCTATTTCAGATGTATAGCTAGGAAGATAAGATAAGCAAATAATCAAATCAAAATCAAACTCAGTAGGTCACCCCAAAATTGAAAATTGGAAAGAATATAAGAAACTAGATGCATCTTTGGGAAATACTAATGAGATAATAGCACTGTATCCTAAGAAAATCACAACATTGAAGATGCATCTAGTTTCTAATATTCTTTCCAATTTTCAATTTTGGGGTGACCTACTGAGTTTGATTTTGATTTGATTATTTGCGTTCGGCGATACCTGCCTTACAAATTGGATTGGGTGAGTGAGATCTCCACTGTTCACCTGGAACTACGGAACAGGTTATTACACTGGGAATCCTGAGGGTTTCTTGTATTGCACTTTGCACTTTACACGTCCTTTGATTACGTTAATTACATTAATAGGCTGCCTTCTATTTTCTGGGTTTCTCTTTTCCTAATTGATTTAGTCATGTATACACATATTAAAACATAAATATATACTGTATGTACACATTTATAAATATATATATATATATATATATATATATATATATATATATATATATATATATATATATGTGCATTATTTCCCTTTGCCATTAAGCAGATAAAAACATGATAAAACATTTATGCAATATTCATATTTTAAAAAGATTTTAACTATGTATTTACTGTAAAAAAAGAGTTAGGTTTGTTATCTTGGGGGGTTGGTTGGGAGGTGGGTTTTACTGTTGGGGGTTTTACAGGTAAAAGAGCTGTTTAACTTGGGGCAGTGCCCTACAAAAGGCCCTTTTAATGGATATTGGTAGTTTATTGTAGCCTAGGGAGTGTTTTTATTTGGGGGGGGGGGCTTTTTTATTTTTTTAGATTAGGTGTAATTGTTTTTATTTTTGATCATTTCCTTTATTATTTTTTTGTAATCTTAGTGTTTTTTTAATTTTTTGTAATTGTTTATTTTTTTTGGAATTTTAGATTTTTAATTTTTTTTTCGTATAGTGTTAGATTTTTTTTAAATTTGTTATTTTGATTTTTTTATTTGTAGTATTTTTTCTTTTATTAGAATAGTAATGTTAGGTTAATTTATAGTTTAATGATAAGTTTATTTTTATTTAACAGGTAAGTTTTTATTTATTTTAAGATAGTTATATTGTAATTTTAATTTTAAGTTAGGGGAGTGTTAGGTTTAGGGGTTAATAGTTTTATTTAGTATCGATGATGTGTGGGGCTGGAGGTTTAGGAGTTAATAGGTTTATTTAGTGGCATTGATGTGGGAGACCGGAGGTTTAGGGGTTTGGTATAGTGTCGGCGATGTCGGATAGTGGCGGATTAGGGGTTAATAGCTTTATAATAGTGTTTGCGATGCAGGAGGGCGGTGGTTTAGGGGTTAATAGGTTGTTTATGGATGTTAGTGTACTTTGTAACAGTTTAGTTATGAGTTTTGTGAAACATTTTTATTTCGCAAAATCCATAAATACTGCTCTCAGATGACGGTATGGATCGTGTCGGTATTAGGCTGTAAAGCAAGCATTTTAGCCTCAATGCACAACCTGTAATACCGGCACTATGAAAATCCCACACAAAAACGTAATTTTTTGAGGGCGGAATGGACGTTGCGTTACAGGCTAAAATGCTTGCGTTACAGCTATACTGAAACGACTCGTAATATGCGTTCCTGGCCAATTGCTTTTTTATCGTTAAAAGCCATACCACAACACTTGTAATCTAGCCAATAATTAGTTATTTTTGTAACAGATTTTAACTTTGAAATGTTTTTTTGATTGCATTGCTATTAAGTGCTGATTATTTTCAAATGAAAATCTTTTCAATAAATCTATTTTTACTTATTCATTTGGTATCAGTATAATAGACTTCAAACTAAATTGCACCAAGTACAACATAGATACATTAAAGTGTTACATTCATAAATACACTATCTGATAAATATATATATACAGTTTAGGCAAGTTATTTGTGGTACACATAAAAACCACAAAACATGCCCCAAAATAGCATTTTTACACTTTTCAGCTTTTCTGTATAATTTAAAAAAAAAAAAAAAAGTACTTGGAGTCCTTTCTGGAAAAGCCCCATATAGAATATTATTCTTAGCTTTATTATAATTCCTGCACCTGTAATTGTACTTTTTGGCCAGTTTGTAAACAGTTTGTAAAACCGCATTGCAATATACTGTATATTAATTATTCAAATTGTTTTAGCTGTAAAATGTCTTAATATATCTTACTTGCTCCTCTCTTTAAGAGAGGCTTGAATGCACATTGTAAACTTTAGTATTTTAACATTTGACTGTCCTTCTACATTCTACACAGTGTTTGTTTGATTAATGCAGTTATGTATATTAATGCACTTATGTATATATGTCCCTAACTAGCCACAGCAAAGGAGCTAAGATACAAATATTCAAAAGGCTGAACAGATCTTTCACAAAGTTAAAAAACAGTTTAAGTTCTCCAGACTCTTCGTTGTTAAACCCTGGTTTGAGGTACTGTAAGTTTGGGCTGGGAGTCCCCCTGTGTTGTAAAAATGTTTATGAGTTCTTTGCCTAGATTCATGTGGACCTAGTTATCAACTTGTCTACTTTTCCTGCCTTCGCCGGTTCAATACGCCCGCCTAAGCTCGCCTACCATCGCCGCCGCATACCTGCAAAATTTCACCTAAGTTATCAATAAAGCTGTCAAAAAGCCGCGCACCAAGTACGGGGCGATGAGCAGCAGACTGTGAGAGTTATCACACATCCGATCTCGCTGCTCTTCGGCTTTTTCACAGATTTATTGCTAGCCTGTTACTAAGCACTCACACTAACTACACTGTTCTACCCCTTATACCGGCGCCCCCGGAGCCTCCCGCAACTCAATGAAGTTATTAACCCTAAACTGGCGCTCCTAGACCCCGCCGCAACTCTTATAAATGTATTAACCCCTAAACCGCCGCTCCCGGACACCGCCGCCACCTACATTATACCTAGTAACCCCTATCCTGCCCCCCCTATACCGCCGCCACCTATAATAAAGTTATTAACCCCTATCCTGACGATCCCGGAACTCGCCGCAACTAAATAAATAGTTTAACCCCTAAACCGCCGCTCCCGGACCCCGCCGCAACCTATATTAAACTTATTAACCCCTAATCTGACCCCCCCCCACATCGTCGCCACCTATAATAAGTTTATTAACCCCTATCCTGCCCCCCCCACACCGCCACCACTATAATAAATTATTAACCCCTAAACCTAAGTCTAACACTAACCCTAACACCCCCCTAACTTAAATATTAATTAAATAAATCTAAATAATATTTATCTTATTAACTAAATTAATCCTATTTAAAACTAAATACTTACCTTTAAAATAAATCCTAATAAAGCTACAATATAAATAATAATTATATTGTAGCTATCTTAGAATTTATTTTTATTTTACAGGCAACTTTCAATTTATTTTAACTAGGTGCAATAGCTATTAACTAGTTATTAACTATTTAATAGCGACCTAGCTAAAATAAAGAGAAATTTACCTGTAAAATAAAAACTAACCTGTAACAATTACACCTAACACTACACTATACTTAAATAAATTAATCCTATTTAAAACTAAATACTTACCTGTAAAATAAAGCCTATCGGCTAGATTTAGAGTTTTGTCGGTAAGGACCCGCGTAGCTAACGCTGGCTTTTTTCTGGCCACACCATAAAAATAACTCTGGTATTGAGAGTCCATATAATGTCAGCGTTAGGCTCCAAAAAAGGAGCGTAGAGCATATTTAACGCAGCTTCAACTCTCGATACCAGAGTTGCTTATGTACGCGGCCAGTCTCAAAAACGTGCTCGTGCACGATTCCCCCATAGGAAACAATGGGGCTGTTTGAGCTGAAAAACACCTGCAAAAAAGCCGCGTTCAGCTCCTAACGCAGCCCCATTGTTTGCTATGGGGAAACACTTCCTACGTCTGCACCTAACACCCTAACATGTACCCCGAGTCTAAACACCCCTAGCCTTACACTTATTAATCCCTAATCTGCCGCCCCATCTATCGCTGACCCCTGCATATTATTTTTAACCCCTAATCTGCCGCTCCGTAAACCGCCGCTACTTACATTATCCTTATGTACCCCTAATCTGCTGCCCCTAACACCGCCGACCCCTATATTATATTTATTAACCCCTAATCTGCCCCCCACAACGTCGCCTCCACCTGCCTACACTTATTAACCCCTAATCTGCCGACCGGACCGCACCGCTATCATAATAAAGTTATTAACCCCTAATCCGCCTCACTAACCCTATAATAAATAGTATTAACCCCTAATCTGCCCTCCCTAACATCGCCGACACCTAACTTCAATTATTAACCCCTAATCTGCCGACCGGAACTCACCGCTATTCTAATAAATGTATTAACCCCTAAAGCTAAGTCTAACCCTAACACTAACACCCCCCTAACTTAAATATAATTTAAATCTAACGAAATTAATTAACTCGTATTAAATAAATTATTCCTATTTAAAGCTAAATACTTACCTGTAAAATAAATCCTAATATAGCTACAATATAAATTATAATTATATTATAGCTATTTTAGGATTAATATTTATTTTACAGGTAACTTTGTATTTATTTTAACCAGGTACAATAGCTATTAAATAGTTAAGAACTATTTAATAGCTAAAATAGTTAAAATAATCACAAAATTACCTGTAAAATAAATCCTAACCTAAGTTACAATTAAACCTAACACTACACTATCATTAAATTAATTAAATAAAATACCTACAATTACCTACAATTAAACCTAACACTACACTATCAATACATTAATTAAATACAATACCTACAAATAACTACAATGAAATAAACTAACTAAAGTACAAAAAATAAAAAAGAACTAAGTTACAAAAAATAAAAAAATATTTACAAACATAAGAAAAATATTACAACAATTTTAAACTAATTACACCTACTCTAAGCCCCCTAATAAAATAACAAAGACCCCCAAAATAAAAAATGCCCTACCCTATTCTAAATTACTAAAGTTCAAAGCTCTTTTACCTTACCAGCCCTGAACAGGGCCCTTTGCGGGGCATGCCCCAAGAAGTTCAGCTCTTTTGCCTGTAAAAAAAAACATACAATACCCCCCCCAACATTACAACCCACCACCCACATACCCCTAATCTAGCCCAAACCCCCCTTAAATAAACCTAACACTAAGCCCCTGAAGATCATCCTACCTTGTCTTCACCTCACCGGGTATCACCGATCGGTCCTGGCTCCAAAATCTTCATCCAACCCAAGCGGGGGCTGGCGATCCATCATCCGGTGGCTGAAGAGGTCCAGAAGAGGCTCCAAAGTCTTCATCCTATCCGGGAAGAAGAGTAGATCCGGACCGGCAACCATCATCTTCCAAGCGGCATCTTCTATCTTCATCCGATGAGGACCGGCTCCATCCTGAAGACCTCCACCGTGGACCCATCTTCATCCGGCAACGTCCAACTGAAGAATGACGGTTCCTTTAAGGGACGTCATCCAAGATGGCGTCCCTCGAATTCCAATGGGCTGATAGGATTCTATCAGCCAATCGGAATTAAGGTAGGAATATTCTGATTGGCTGATGGAATCAGCCAATCAGAATCAAGATCAATCCGATTGGCTGGACGTCGCCGGGTGAAGATGGGTCCGCGGTGGAGGTCTTCAGGATGGAGCCGGTCCTCATCGGATGAAGATAGAAGATGCCGCTTGGAAGATGATGGTTGCCGGTCCAGATCTACTCTTCTTCCTGGATAGGATGAAGACTTTGGAGCCTCTTCTGGACCTCTTCAGCCACCGGATTATGGATCGCCAGCCCCCGCTTGGGTTGGATGAAGATTTTGGAGCCAGGACATATCGGTGATACCCGGTGAGGTGAAGACAAGGTAGGATGATCTTCAGGGGCTTAGTGTTAGGTTTATTTAAGGGGGGTTTGGGTTAGATTAGGGGTATGTGGGTGGTGGGTTGTAATGTTGGTGGGGGTATTGTATGGTTTTTTTTACAGGCAAAAGAGCTGAACTTCTTGGGGCATGCCCCGCAAAGGGCCCTGTTCAGGGCTGGTAAGGTAAAAGAGCTTTGAACTTTAGTAATTTAGAATAGGGTAGGGCATTTTTTATTTTGGGGGTCTTTGTTATTTTATTAGGGGGCTTAGAGTAGGTGTAATTAGTTTAAAATTGTTGTAATATTTTTCTTATGTTTGTAAATATTTTTTTATTTTTTGTAACTTAGTTCTTTTTTATTTTTTGTACTTTAGTTAGTTTAATTCATTGTAGTTATTTGTAAGTATTGTATTTAATTAATGTATTGATAGTGTAGTGTTAGGTTTAATTGTAGGTAATTGTAGGTATTTTATTTAATTAATTTAATGATAGTATAGTGTTAGGTTTAATTGTAACTTAGGTTAGGATTTATTTTACAGGTAATTTTGTAATTATTTTAACTATTTTAGCTATTAAATAGTTCTTAACTATTTAATAGCTATTGTACCTGGTTAAAATAAATACAAAGTTACCTGTAAAATAAATATTAATCCTAAAATAGCTATAATATAATTATAATTTATATTGTAGCTATATTAGGATTTATTTTACAGGTAAGTATTTAGCTTTAAATAGGAATAATTTATTTAATAAGAGTTAATTCATTTCGTTAGATTTAAATTATATTTAAGTTAGGGGGGTGTTAGTGTTAGGGTTAGACTTAGCTTTAGGGGTTAATACATTTATTAGAATAGCGGTGAGCTCCGGTCGGCAGATTAGGGGTTAATAATTGAAGTTAGGTGTCAGCGATGTTAGGGAGGGCAGATTAGGGGTTAATACTATTTATTATAGGGTTAGTGAGGCGGATTAGGGGTTAATAACTTTATTATAGTAGCGGTGCGGTCCGCTCGGCAGATTAGGGGTTAATAAGTGTAGGCAGGTGGAGGCGACGTTGAGGGGGGCAGATTAGGGGTTAATAAATATAATATAGGGGTCGGCGGTGTTAGGGGCAGCAGATTAGGGGTACATAAGGATAACTTAAGTAGCGGCGCTTTGCGGTCGGCAGATTAGGGGTTAATTATTGTAGGTAGCTGGCTGCGACGTTGTGGGGGGCAGGTTAGGGGTTAATAAATATAATATAGGGGTCGGCGGTGTTAGGGGCAGCAGATTAGGGGTACATAAGGATAACGTAGGTGGCGGTCGGCAGATTAGGGGTTAAAAAAATTTAATCGAGTGGCGGCGATGTGGGGGGGCCTCGGTTTAGGGGTACATAGGTAGTTTATGGGTGTTAGTGTACTTTAGAGCACAGTAGTTAAGAGCTTTATGAACAGGCGTTAGCCCAGAAAGCTCTTAACTATTGACTTTTTTCTGCGGCTGGAGTTTTGTCGTTAGAATTCTAACGCTCACTTCAGACACGACTCTAAATACTGGAGTTAGAAAGATCCCATTGAAAAGATTGGATACGCAATTGACGTAAAGGGATCTGGAAAAGTCGCGGCTGAAAAGTGAGCGTTAGACCCTTTTTTGACTGACTCCAAATACCCGAGGTAGCCTAAAACCAGCGTTAGGAGCCTCTAACGCTGGTTTTCACGGCTACCGCCAAACTCCAAATCTAGGCCTATGATAGCTACAATATAATTAATAATTACATTGTAGCTATTTTAGGATTTATATTTATTTTACAGGTAATTTGGCATTTATTTTAGCTAGTTAGAATAGTTATTAAATAGTTATTAACTATTTAATAACTACCTAGCTAAAATAAATACAAAATTACCTGTAAAATAAATCCTAAACTAAGTTACAATTAAACCTAACACTACACTATCATTACATTAATTAAATAAATTAGTTACAAATAACTACAATTAAATTAAATTAAATAAACTAACTAAAGTACAAAAAATAAAAAAAATTACTTACAAACATTTAAAAAATATTACAACAATTTTAAGCTACTTACACCTAATCTAAGCCCCCTAATAAAATAACAAACCCCCCAAAAATAAAAAATTCCCTACCCTATTCTAAATTAAAAAGTTCAAAGCTCTTTTACCTTACCAGCCCTTAAAAGGGTCTTTTGCGGGGCATGCCCCAAAGAATTCAGCTCTTTTGCCTGTAAAAGAAAAATACAACCCCCCCAACATTAAAACCTAACTAACTTATAACTTATTTTTTTTATTTTTTGTAACAGCTTTTTATTTTTTGTACTTTAGTTAGTTTATTTAATTGTATTTAATTGTAGTTATTTGTAGGTAATTTATTTAATTAATTTAATGATAGTGTAGTGTTAGGTTTAATTGTAACTTAGGTTAGGATTTATTTTACAGGTCATTTTGTATTTATTTTAGCTAGGTAGTTATTAAATAGTTAATAACTATTTAATAACTATTCTAACTAGCTAAAATAAATACAAAGTTACCTGTAAAATAAATATAAATCCTAAAATAGCTACAATGTAATTATTAATTATATTGTAGCTATCTTAGGGTTTATTTTACAGGTAAGTATTTAGTTTTAAATAGAAATAATTTATTAAAGTATAGTGTAGTGTTAGGTGTAATTGTAACTTAGGTTAGTTTTTATTTTACAGGTTAATTTCTCTTTATTTTACTAGGTAGCTATTAAATAGTTAATAACTATTTAATAGCTATTGTACCTAGTTAAAATAAATTGAAAGTTGCCTGTAAAATAAAAATAAATCCTAAAATAGCTACAATATAATTATTATTTATATTGTAGCTATATTAGTTTTTTTTTAAAGGTAAGTATTTCTTTTTAAATAGGTTTAATTTAGTTAATAAGATAAATATTATTTAGATTTATTTAATTAATATTTAAGTTAGGGGGGTGTTAGGGTTAGACTTAGGTTTAGGGGTTAATAATTTTATTATAGTGGCGACGGTGTAGTGGGGGGCAGGATAGGGGTTAATAAATGTATTATAAGTGGCGACGGTGTAGGGGGGTCAGATTAGGGGTTAATAAATTTAATATAGGTTGCGGCGGGGTCCGGGAGCGGCGGTTTAGGGGGGGCAGGATAGGGGTTAATAGGTATCATGTAGGTGGCGTGGGGTCTGTGAGCGCCGGTTTAGGGGTTAATACATATATTATAGTTGCGGCGGGGACCGGGAGCAGCAGTTTAGGGGTTAACATATTTATTATAGCTTGCAGTGGGCTCCGGGAGCGGCGGTTTAGGGGTTAATCAGTTTATTATAGTGGCGGTGGGCTCCGGGAGCGGCGGTTTAGGGGGTAATACATTTATTAAGTTGCGGCGGTGTAGGGGGGGGACAGATTAGGGGTGTTTAGACTCGGGGTACATGTTAGGGTGTTAGGTGTAGACAGCTCCCATAGGAATCAATGGGATGTCTGGCAGCAGCGAACATGAACTTTCGCTATGGTCAGACTCCCATTTATTCCTATGGGATCCGCCGCCTCCAGGGTGGCAGATTGAAAACCAGGTACGCTGGGCCGGAAAAGTGCCGAGCGTACCTGCTAGTTTTTTGATAACTAGCAAAAGTAGTCAGATTGTGCCGCACTTGTGTGCGGAAGATCTGGAGTGACGTAAGAATCGATCTGTGTCGGACTGAGTCCGGCGGATCGAAGCTTACGTCACTATATTCTACTTTTGCCGGGCAGCAGGGCTTGATAACTAAGGCGAATCAGCCTCGCCACAAATACGCTGCGGAATTCCAGCGTATTTGAGGTTGACGGCTTGATAACTAGGCCCCCTAGACTCTTGTAAGGTTGCTTAGGGGCCTCATGTAACAATGATCATATTCAAAAGTTTTGCTTCATATATGTTTTGCAGCATTTTGTGAAGGCATTTCCAGTCATTAACAAATAGAGCTGTGCGAGGTGCCTAATAAACGCCCGTAAAAAGCCTTCATCTAGCGTAGTTTATTATTGAGCAGCAGAGCTAATTTGAGCTCCACTCATAATGTAGCCCTAAGTGTGGTGAGCGGTTAGCTCTGCTGCTCAATCGTAAACTACGCTAGATGAAGGCTTTTTACGGGCGTTGGGTTGTTCTCGTATTACAAGATAAAAGTAAAAATTTTGCAAGCAGGCGTAAACCAGACTAGTTTAAAAAAATGTCACAACCATGTTAACTTCTTCTCCCATAGACTTCAATTGAGCGTGGAAACTGAAATAATGTAACTCCCATACTCGCATGCTAACCCGAAGAATATGTGATGATTTTTTGGTACAATTTGTATCTATCCAGATATATAAAGTCATATCTATTTTAAAACTCTTAGAACAGTGAAACGCATTAATAAATATTAATAGTGAATAAAACTGAGTTGAGTAAAAATGAAAGGCAAGGGGGCAGGCTACTGCAGAACAACTATATCCACCTATGGTTGAATTTGAGGGGTATAATGATAGATTACAATACCCCATAATATTTTTGTTATCATCTATCCCAAGTACACACATGCTAAGTGCTTTGAGAGGTAATTATAGGGCTCCCTTACACCCCAAAATAGACACTGCATGGGCCAAGTTAAAGGGGCATTCCAGTGAAAAGTTAAATGCACATAGATTTATTAAATCTTTGAAAAACAACATATTTGCAATATTCATGTATTGGCAAAGATGCTTCTAGTAAGAGTGATCACTGTTTTAGAGTTAACATTTTTCTCTGCACGTGCATGTGAAGCATAGCTAGATATTCTCAGTGCACCCACATGTTAAATAATGCAGAGGCTCAGATGATCAGTGGGGCTTGTAATCATGTCAGCAATTAACAAATTGAGTCATTACCAGATGGTACAAGCACCTTAGGCTCTCAGAGCAAGTTTTGTGATTAAAATGCCGGTGTCCGGTGCATACTTAAATACACTTTTGAAACAGCTATAGCTTATATTAGAAGTATTTTTGCTAATGCATGTATATTACAAAATTGTTTCTGTTCAATACCAAAATGCACCCATGTGGTTTTCAATTTTGGCTGGAATATCCCTTTAATCCTCCTTTAAAAAGGGAAAAGTATTTATTTTAAGATAGTGCTCAAATGCCCAGATAGCTATCAGCTTATCACCATGGCAACAGTGATCACCTGACAGAACCATAGACATAGGGAATAACATGAGATAGGTGTTACTATACCGTTTGTTGCCCACAAAATACACAAAAAGATTTGAGATTTGTTATTTGAAAGCAGCAAACTTCATCTTTCAAATGCACACCTGGAAATAAGTACTAAATGTATTTTGTTGTGTTGATATTCATAGATTCATGTTCCTCTAAACTACTAAAAAGTTTGGGAAGCAAAATACATGGAAGAATTTTGTTAAGTATATTTTTTTATATATAGAATGCCTACAAAACTGGTTAATCTATCACTGTGGGAATTAAACATTTTGTATAATTTTAAAATGTTTTATTTTTATTTTTTTTGGTTTCGAAAGAGCTTTATTGAAAATCATGCAAATTTTACAGATTATTCAATGTTTTATGTTTACATGAGATGTTCAAGGCATTGGCACACAGTGCCTTGTTAAATAGTGAAAGGAATAGGAG
This sequence comes from Bombina bombina, assembly GCF_027579735.1. NCBI lineage: Eukaryota > Metazoa > Chordata > Amphibia > Anura > Bombinatoridae > Bombina > Bombina bombina. Next base: position 853,156,283 of record NC_069500.1, on the reverse strand, counting down.
TGTCTTGGGGCTATTCCATAATGGTTTCCCAGTTGTTAACCTAATATAATTCAGAATCTCCGTCCAATATGTATCGAGGCTGGGGCAGTCCCACCAGATATGTGTAGGGGTGCCTTCGCCCATGCAGTCTCTCCAGCACCTCCCCGAGGATGATTTATACATGTGTTGTAGCCTACTAGGTGTGAGATACCACCTAGATAAGAATTTGTAGCTGGATTCCTGTACCCTAGTTGAAACTGATAATTGCTTTGTAACCTGAAATGCTTTCTGCCATTTTTGTATGCCTATATCTGTGTGTAGTTCTTTTTCCCATGCTTTGGTGTACGAGGGCAACAGGTGTGTCCTCCATCAGTAAAAGTCTATATAAGAGGGAGATTGCATGTGCTGTTGGTGTTTTGTGCAGACACTCTCAAAGGAGGTAATTTGTCTTGTAAAGTTATGCTTATGCTTGTGTGTCATTAAAAAGAGATTGAGCTGGGAGTATGAAAGCCAATTCATATTGATGTCGGGTACATTCTCTTTGATTTTTGGGAGTGGTTTAAGTTTGCACCCTTCGACCAAGGCCAAGAGTGTCCGTTCCTTAAAGGGTATGTTTTGGTTTAGTCTTGTCTCTTTGTGGTTCCAAGGTACAGCAGGGTTCTGGCATGTGGGTGTCAATGGGGAGAAGCATGCGGATATATTCATTGAGGCATTTATAATTCTGTCCCAGATGGCATCAAAATCTAGAAACAGCGGGTATGCGGATGCGGCCGCCGGTCTATCTTTCCCCAACAACCACACCATTATGCCGGTGTTTCCTATGCCTAGTATGTTGCAGTCCAGCTGCACCCACTCTTTATTGTGGTCATTGTAGCACCAGTCTAATAGTTTGTGTAGGGTGATAGCCTGTTTGTATACAAGTATATTAGGTACCCCAAGATCCCCCTTGTCCCTTGTCTTTAGAGTATTGTCCCGGGCTTCCCATCCAGGGACAAAACCCACTTGGCCCGGGTGTATTAATCTAGGGAGAAATGTATTGATTCTGACAGCCATAATTTTTGTGAAAATTTTGATATCCGAGTTTAAGAGTGAGATGGGCCTAAAATTTTCTGGCCTATCCGGGTTCTTGCCCTGTTTAGGGAGCACAGTTATATGCGCTTCCAACATTTGATCAGAAAATCCTCTCTCTTTTAATAAAGAGTTAAATAGTGATGTTAGGGGAGCCAACATGTGGTGTAGGTATGTCTTGTAGTATTTTATGCCCAGACCATCTGGGCCTGGGCTTTTGATATTGGGCATGTTTTTAATGGCTGTCTTGATTTTATCATGAGTTATTGGTGAGTCAAGAAGTTCGGTGTCTGCCTAATTTAGTGTGCAAAGTTGTATGTCGTATAGGAAACTGTCAATATCATCTTGTCTGCAGTCATTTTGGATATTGTACAATGCCTCGTAGTATTGCATAAATGTCTCAGCGATATGTAGGCTGTCTTTATGTGTTTGGCCTGCCGAGTCCGAGAGTGAGTGGATGTGGGTGTCTAATTGTTTCCGTTTGAGAGCTTTAGCTAGTGAGGAGCCAGTCTTATCATTGATGTCAAAGTATTGTTGTTGTAGTCTATTTGCTTTTCGCTGAAATTCCCTGATCAAGTGGTTGTTAAGCTAGCGTTTGGCTTTAGTTAGTTGTTCTAAGGTATCAGTGGAGGTGGGGTTCTTTTTGTGTTCCATCTCCCAGTATCTAATTTGGGAGAGGGTTAAGTTTACAAAATGCATTGTGTTTGATGAATTCCCCTCTCATTACGCATTTATGAGCTTCATTTGTGATATGCTGTTGGTTTGGTTTTCCCTAAAGTAATGTCCTATTGTAATGTCTACCTCTAGTTTTATCAGCGGGTTGTCTAGTATGTGGTTGTCTAGTCTCCACAGGAATGGTTTTATGGGAGTGTTTGGCCATGTAATTAGGCATTAGACTGGGGCATGGTCTGACCAAGTGGTCGGTAGTATGGTGGAGTTCTCTATCGTTGAAAGCCCTATCTGATCTGTGATAAGATAATCAATTCTAGTGTATATGTGATGTGTGTATATGTGATGTGGATGAGAATAGAATGTGTAATCCCGTGTGGAGGTGAGAATAGAATGTGTAATCCCATGTGGAGGGGTTTTTTGACCTCCAAAATTCATGTAATTTAAGTTGGTGCAGGTAGGAATGTATGGCTTTTATGACATTTTGTGGGGTGCTGGTTCTACCTAGGGAGGTGTCATGTGGTGGGTCTAATGGCAGGTTGAAGCTCCCCCAAGAGTAGGATGCCCTCTGCATGTTCCAGTAGTAGTTGGGTTACTTGTTTAAAAGTTGTGTGTTGTCCCTGATTTGGCAGGTATACATTCACTAGTGTTGAACAGTAGTCCAGTGACTATTGAGTATGAGCCATTCGGATCTCTGATAAGGATTGTTGGGTGAAAGTGGATAGTATTTCTTAGCAAGATACCCACTCCGCCCCTATTTTAACCACCCGAGGCTAGGAATGTGGTCTTATACCGATTATTAAAAAAAAATTGGGTTCTCTCCCCTTTTTAAAGCATGTCTCTTGTATCCAAACACTTAATCTTAAAATCTGCGCTAACTTACTGATTCAATAATAGGCTTATAAATGCACTAAAAATGCAGTATATCTCACAACAATATAAAAATAACTAATATTAGCGGTCTTCAGTGCTTTTATATATATTAATCCGTGATTTGCTTCCTTTAGTAATTTTTACCAATACATTTGTTGTATATAAATTTATTTGGCATTTGTTATCACCAATTAATTTGATCCACAGCCTTGAGATTTGCTAAAATAATCTCTTATAAATATACTGATTTTATTCTCACCTTAATGTCTCAGGGAGTATGGTAGAAGACTAGTATTCTCTAGTTTTTTCTTTTTCTTTATATCAGGATCTCCCCAACTTCCTTATGAGTGTGGTGCGGCTTCACAGTTCACTGAGCCTTGCAGAGTATTTCAGACATCGAGAGTACGAGAGTACTAAAATACAAAAAGAAGAGAGAGCGCAACCACGACTCAAGGTAAAAGTATTTAATTCCACTTTGCGCATATGAACATACTGCACTTACAGGAATACAATAATCACAAGCGTCTCTTAAAATCTCACACAGTCCCCGGTCCTCCGGTCTCGGTCAGCTGTAGCTGTTTCCTCGCTCGTTTCAGTTTCCGGCGTGTGGACTTAGTTGTTGTTCCTTTACACAGTGCAGGGATTAGTTCAAACTTTCCTATCCCAATACTGTTATTAGACTAGACTGGATCAGTTGACGTCTACTGATCCAGTAGACGCTTGTGATTATTGTATTCCTGCAAGTGCAGTATGCTCATATGCGCAAAGTGGAATTAAATACTTTTACCTTGAGTCGTGGTTGCGCGCTCTCTCTTCTTTTTGTTTTATATGTCTCTTGTATATAGAGAATGTCTCCTGAATTTTTATACAGCTGATTAAAGGCTATTGATAATTTTTCTGGGCTGTTAAGCCCTTTGGCGTTGATAGTTGTCAATATTAGGGGGCGCAGGGACATGGTTCCGGTGTTGTGCAGAGTGATGTGCAGGAGTAATGAGCACTGATGTTGTGAGTGAAATACTGATTATGTGTGTCCGCACCAATCAAGCCCCCTGTGTGCCTTTGGCTCTAATGGGGTGCGGTAGTAAACCTAGTTGTTTAGTAGTGAGTAGGATGCGGCTGGGAGAGAGATATGTGCTAGGTTAAAAGCGTAGAGAACCAGAAAATACAAACAGTAATACGTAATAACCTGGTTAAATGAGAAATCACAAATAAATTTTATATACTGAGTAACAACAAAAGTACTAATTCAATAAACAGTAAATAATGCAGTACAATACGATGAGGGCAGTATACCTGCCCCCAAACCCAACTTAAAAAAGCGATAAACATATAAAGCATACAACCTGTAGCCAAAGAAGAATAGTGAGAATCCCCTCAAGTTTCGACCATGATCAGTCACTGTGTAGGTCAGTGATCATACGATCCTTTATAGTTCCTGCTCCTGGCAGGGGGTTTTCAGCCACTGTTTCAGCAGGTCCTTCTGATGATGGATGTGGTTGGTTCCCGAGAGGTTGGGGATCGATGTTTGCACGCCTTGTAGAATATGGTAGATGCACAGCGATCTGTAAAGCTTCACAAAAGTTTGGCAGATCTTCTTTAGACTTGAAGACAGCTGTTGTATTCCCTCTGGTTGCGATTATACTAACTGGAAATCCCCATCTATAGACAATCTTCTGTTTTCGTAGGGTGTTCGTGGTGTAGTTGAGGTCTCTCCTCTTTTGGAGGGTTGTCGGACTGAGACCTGTGAAGATATGAATACGGTTTCCAGCATGCGTGATGTCCTGCCACTGCCTAGCATGCCTAAAGATCTCTTCTTTGTCCTTGAAATGGAGTAATTTAATAATTACGTCTCTTGTGGAAAACTTTAGGTGTGAGTTTCGCTCAAAGTGTGCGATGAGCCCTTTCGAATATCAGATCTGGTGCACTATTATCACCCTTGACGGTCCTGAATAAAGCCTGAAGGCATCCCTCTAGTGCAGCTGGCTGAATAGATTCCGGTATACCCTGGATCCTTAGATTATTCCTCCTGCCCCTATTGTCTATGTCCTCTACTTTCTTTAGGAGGTGTTGTATGGTCTCATCTTGATCGTAGACCAGGCGGGAAATATGTTGCATGTCGGTGTCCATTGTATTGTGACTTTCTTCCAAGTTAGTGACTCTTTGCATCACTCTTGACAGATCTGTCTTTAGGTCTCCATACCAATTCTTGATTCTGTCACTATTTCTTTAAGATCATTTTTTGTGCAGAGTGGCAATAGGTCATCTTTAGTGAGGCCTGCAGTGGTGGATGTTTGAGAAGATTGTTCCCGGGGTATATATAGCTGTGGTTTGCTGTTTAGTGCAGCAGGGTGAGCATCTGAAGCAGAATTGAGTGGCTTTAGAAATTGTTGCAACATCTTGGAATGTGGAGTATTATCTGGCTTGTTAAGTTTATGGCCTGGCGTGACTTATGTGCCACAAGGGTTGAGAGGGATATGGGTGGCTCAATGCTTATAGGTGTGCAGAGGCTAGGAATGCAGTGTGCCAGTTGAGCAAGCCCCAGGGTAGATTAGTGGCAGGTAAAGGACCCTAGTGAAGAGGGGGATGTGATTATTGCCCCTTGTCCCTCAGGTGCAGACTGGCCTCTATGTGCAGATATCCCAGGGGGCCTGTGTTTGTTCTGGGCTTATGACTGGATATTTAGGGAATTCCCCCACCAAGATCTTAAACATTGTAGTATCAGTCCACCTGGTAATGCTGTTACCCGTTGTTTCTGGCGTAGCTTCTTTTCAATTGTTACCCCCTTCTATCTGCTGCAATGACACAGCTATATTCTTGTATGGAGACCAAAAAGTTTTGAAAGTGTCCCCTGTGCTTATGTGGAGGTGCTTCTGTCAAGGATATCACCTCTAATGATGTTGCAAGACCCTCCGGGACTGGGACTGGGACTGCCGGTGAGTATAGGGCTAAGTGTCTATGTTAGCGCTTGCACACCGTCTCTTACCACGTTGTCTAAGGAACAACGCCTGTATCCTGGAGACATGTGTCACTGATTGCACAGCTCCGCTTGCTGTCTTCCTCCTATTATGAGTGTCTAGGCAGGTTCCGTCCCTCAAGCGGGTGCTAACACAAGGTGCTCCTCCATGAAGTTTCTTCTATGCTGCGTGCTCTGTCTATGAGTGCCGCTATGCACCTGTGAAGGCTGTTTGTCCTTTGGCAGGTGTATAAGCCGGTCTATGTTGGGCATGCCTGCAGCGGATTCTGCCTAGATCTTGTCGGCCCAGGTCTGTGAAGGATGTTAGGGGACTTTTTTGGGACTGGTTAATTTGATGGGTTTGGGGAACACGGGCCTAAGAGCTATCTTTTCACGCAGCCATCTTCCAGACCAGCCAAGCTCCGTCCCCCCCAAATGTAGGATATTTTATACCTACTCATGTTTTCATAAATTATAATATGGTGAAAAGTGACAAGTATTATAATTGTATCTTTTAATTTTAGATTACTTGTTATTGAACAACATAAAATGAGAGTAATATGCAAAGCATAAACAATATTAGTTTCACAACACAATCTAAAAAAAGTATACTTGCCCAGTCTAAAAAGAATCTCTCCATACTCCTGATTAATGTCTGGCCAGACTAACAACAACAAAGGAACATAAATTGTTACAAGGACACTCCACTAAACAGAAGCTTTTTGAGCAAGTCGTAAACAGTTTGAGCAAGAGCGCTAACCCAATGCGCACAAATGCATTAATGTGTTCCCCCATAGACTTCAATAAAGCACGAAAACTGAAAAAATCGAACACCCACACTTGTGCGCTAACCCAATCGCCTTTAACCAAGTATGCTCAACCTGACATAAAATATATATTTCACATTCCAAAGTTCTTCACATAGAAGAATATGTTTTATTAATTTTTATTTAAATAATATCTGATGTATTTTTGGTAAAATGTATATCAATACATACTGTATATATATTATATTATATGTATTAATTGAAAAAAAAAATAAAAAAAAAATACAGGTGAAACTCGAAAAATTAGAATATCGTGCAAAAGTTAATTTATTTCACTAATGCAACTTAAAAGGTGAAACTAATATATGAGATAGACTTATTACATACAAAGCAAGATAGTTTAAGCCGTGATTTTTCATAATTGTGACGATTATGGCCTACAGCTCATGAAAACCCCAAATCCATAATCTCAGAAAATTAGAAAATTGTGAAAAGGTGCAATATTCTAGGTTCAAAGTGTCCCATTCTAATCAGCTAATTTATCCAAAAAACCTGCAAAGGGTTCCTGAGCCTTTAAATGGTCTCTCAGTCTGGTTCAGTAGGAATCACAATCATGGGAAAGACTGCTGACCTGTTCAGAAAACCTTAATTGACACCCTCCATAAGGAGGGAAAGCCTCGAAAGGTAATTGTAAAAGAAGTTAGATGTTCCCAAAGTGCTGAATCAAAGCACATTAATAGAAAGTTATGTGGAAGGGAAAGTGTGGAAGAAAAAGGTGCACACACAGCAGGGATGACCGCAGCCTAGAGAGGATTATCAGAAAAAGGCCATTCAAAAGTGTTGGGGACTTTCACAAGAAGTGGACTGAGGCTGGAGTCGTATTCCTCTTGTCAAGCCACTCCTGAACAACAAACAACGTCAGAAGCGTCTTACCTGGGCTAAAGAAAAACAGACCTGGTCTGTTGCTTAGTGGTCCAAAGTTCTCTTTTCTGATGAGAGCAAATTTTGCATCTCATTTGGAAACCAAGTAACATCGTATTAACACATGAAGAATTAAGTTCAGGACCAGAGCATGTTTATACACTTATGAGCCTGGAATTTGAACTTTTAATTCACGTTATTAACAGCTGCAACTCTGTGACCCCGTGATAAAATTACGGACTGAGAGAGATACGTATATAAAAAAAATTTGTCCCTCAGGTTTTTGTGATCTCAAATATAACAGCTGATATATTATATGTTTTGCATATGATTTTGTAAGCCGGCCGTCCTGTTCTAATATCAGTGTATTTCACTAGGTTTATAACTGCATTTTTAGGAATAGGGTGGAGGGCAGACGGTCTGAATTGGCTGTTTGGAGTTATATAGTAATAAAGCTTTTGATTAACTATGTGCAGCCTGAGTCCCTCTTTGATTGACTTATACCGGCATATCTATTCCTATAGATATGTAATAATAGATATGTATTTTACAGAACAGTATCAGATATTTATAGAAATATATATTTAATAATAAAAAGTACATTACTTCTATGTGAAGAACATAGGAATGTAAAATATGCATTTTGTGGATTGTGTTTTGTAATTTAGATCTTAACGCAATCTGGTTAGCGCAATGAAAACCTAACTTAAAAAAAAAAAATATATATATATATATATATATATATAGATCTGATACTGTTCATCTAAAATAAATTTCTATACCTATATATTTATTTATCAGGTACTTTAGACGTTGAAATAAACAAAAGACGTTGTATTAGTACTAATAGAAACATTATTGGTATGCAAAAGCTTATCTTGACAGATGCCACATAATTGAGCTGAAGAAATAACATCAGTTCATTTACAACACACACTTAGCTTTGGTAGAACTGTCTTCAGGCAGCATGGTTTCTACAGCAACATCAGAGGCAGGATCAGATTGAGACATCTAACAAAATGTAAAAAGAAAAAAACAACATTTTAACAAAATATCCAATTTCCTCATACAGTATAGCAGTTTCAGGAATGGGAAAAAATGCTTAAGCTAAAGTAAGCTGCAAAAAATAAGCAACATAGCTCTTAACATGAAGAGAACCAGAAGCATAAAAAGAAGAGGGATTTTAAACCAAAAATATTTTTTTTGCGCCATTTTGGCGACAAAGCTAACATCAGGAAATGACGCAACTCGTGTTATAACAAGTACGACTCCGCGCCTAAACAACGTGTGTCAACAAAGATGCAGGAAATAATGAAACTTACGTCACCTTAGACGCACTTTCAAGCCCACAGAAATGACACCATAAAAAACTGCATTTTGCGTTCCCCCGAGCCTAGTTTGGCCGCGAAAATTTGGAAGACAAAGTCAAATTGAAAGAATCTGAATACCCCAGGTAATAAAAAAACAAAAAATAATCTTCCCAATCATAGATTCCATACTGAAACTGATAGTCTGCAGAAAAGGGAAATAAACATAGACCTGCCTCTTGGCAAATATAAGTAAATACATACATTTAAACTTTGTAACATAAAGCACCAAACATAGCTGAGAGTGTCTTAAAATAATGATACATACTTACCGGAAGACACCCAGCCACATATAGCAGATAGCCAAACCAGTACTGAAACATATCAGCAGAGGTAATGGTATAGGAGTTTAACGTTGATCTGAAAAGGGAGGCAAGGAATGAATCCCTGAGACCGATTACAGAGAGCCTATGAAAGGATTTCCCATGGGTGAAACTACTAAATCAATAGGCAATACTCCCTTCACATCCCTCTGACAAACACTGTACTCTGAGAGGAATTGGGCTTCAAAGTGCTTAGAAGTGCCTTTCACAGGAGAAAATCAAGCACATCTTGCTTCACCACCTCCACAGGGAGGCAACGTTTGTAAAACTGAGTTGTGTGTGGTGGGAGGTGTATTTATAGGCAATTTGAAGTTTGGTAAACCTCCTGGTAGGAATGTATATCCCATAAGTCACTAGCTCAAGGAATCTTGCAACTTACATGAAAGAAAACTATATTTTATATCCTCTCTAGAATAAGCATTGCTCTACTGAAATTTAGCTCCACACATGTGATGAACCAATGGAAAAAATAATTTGTTTGTAGCCACCAATCACCAGCTATATCAAAGTAGTACACCCCACCCTACCTAGTATACTTTTCGTCTTTGCAGAAAAGGTGATTGATTCATTGAATAAACTTCCACAAGAGGTGGTAATGACAAACATTGTGGTGCACCTGGGATAAGCATAAGGCTATTCCACCAACTAGATTTGTTTACACTTTTAGGAAATATTAGGCAGACTTGTTGGGCCTAAAATGTAATAATTTTATTAAAATCATGAGAGTTTATTTGGGAACTTGTTGGGCCTAAAATGTAATAATTTTATTAAAATCATGAGAGTTTATTTGGGAACCTAAACACTGGCACTAAAGCGCTATATATATATATATATATATATATATATATATATATATACACTGTCTATATATATATATATATATATATATATATATATATATATATATAAATATATACACTGTCTATATATATATATATATATATATATATATACACACTGTCTATATATATATATACACTTTATATATATATATATATATATATATATATATACACTGTCTATATATATATATATATATGCACTGTCTATATATATATATATGTGTGTGTATATATATATATATATATATATATATATATATATATACATATATATATACAGTATAGATGAGCCAAAAAGATCAAAAGAATAAAATGCAAGTTGGCTGGATTGTAAGTCTATGCTTTTATTAGGTATGTGAAATACTAAGGCAATGAAATGTTTATTTTACATTATTGAATTACTTTGTCTCCCTACTTTCAATGAGGAAAGCTAATCTTTTATTTCCGTCAAAGTGGCAGGATCCTAAATCTTTTAGAGAATTAGCATCCAATTGTAATTATTATACAGAGAAAAAAATGACTAAAATAATAATAGGTTGCATCGTCCTTCAGATTTTTTGCAATTTGACAGTCAAAATTATATTTTATTGGAAAACTATAATGTTTTATGTTTTGCACCTCGTTCTTTAGTCATATCCTTGTTTGTTTCATGCCAGTCTATCTTATTTTTTATACATTGTTTCTTTTGTCTAAAACAGTTCACATTTTCATATTTTATTTCTATTTTATAAACTTCTAAACACTATGGGGTCGATTTATGAAGTAACCAATGCTGCTTCCAACCGACTCTGCTTCAGTTCCGCAGCTCCTTAACTCGTCCGCCACCTCTGAGATGGCGGACAGCAATTAGCCCAATCGAATATGATCGGGTTGAGTGACACCCCCTGCTAGCCGCCGATTGGCCGCGAATCTGCAGAGGGCGGTATTGCAGCAGTTCACAAAAACTGCTGGTGCAATGATAAATGCTGACAGCGTATGCGGTCCATGATAAATTTACCCCTATAAGTCAGGGATATTTCCCCTCCATGTGATTTCTATAACTCATATCTATGAGGTATAATAAAGGTAGCATGCTACTTGTTTGCTTAAGAGTAACTGTGAAAACTGTGGACATATTACTCTATATTGTTTTTTTTCTCTTTGTGTGCTGTCCCACTCCTCTTCTCTTCTCACGCAAATCAAACAAAAGAAATACATTTTATAATTTTTTTTGTTTTGTTTTGGAATAATGTATGATTTACCATTTACCATTTAATATGTATCCCCCCATTACACTAAAACATCTTAATAGGGGGATGGAATATGTAGGTGATTTATTACATTGAATTGTTAACTAGATTAAAAAATAGCTAATATTGGTCTTTGGAAATAAATAAAACTCAGATATTACCTTTTTATTATGGAATGGCTATAAAATATTTAGGCCTTAATATTCAAAACATAGACAGAAGGGGTGTGTCCAAGTGATGCCGGCAAGCGGCGATGTCTTTCCCATAGAAGTCAATAGGAGCGTGACGTCACTGCCCACATCGACAACATCGCCACTCATCGGCATATTACTGCGGAGGGGACACACCCTATTTGAAGTGTGTTTATATGGCGCAGGCAGTGTACTCACTGAAACTATTATTAGTTTCAGTATAGGCACACTTCAAATATTGCTGTGAGGAGCTAAGTTTTACAACACCTACTCTAACTAGCTCAGGTGATGTTGTCTCTGCAACTTATGCTGGTGTGAAAAACATGGCCGCTACTATTCTTGCAGCCTGCACTTCACTGCTTTGAACATATTGATCTTGTGCCGATGTATCCAAAGCAAAGTGCAGGCTACTCCTGTTAGAACACCTCGCTAACGGCACCTAAAAGCCTATATCTACGTCATGACTAACCTACAGTCCCCTGCTGTGCCCAGCTAACTCCCCCTGACTGCCTACACCTATCTCATGCCTAACCTACACACCGGGAACGCCAAGATAAGTCCATACACTGGCGTAATGTCTAAACACTCCCCTGTAATGCCTATCTAACTGCCTACTGTCAAAACAGAACTAACTATACTGTAATTAACTATACTATAAGTAATAAACCTTCTTATTATAACTATGAAACTATGTCGCTCAAGTTATCATCAAATGTTTAAATAATGTGGCAGCGAGATGCACTAAAATGACGACAGCTGACCCCCGGAGGACTGGCAAAACCTCCTTGGTCTATCCAGGGACCTGGAACTCAGTGTCAGACCAGAATTAAGCCGCAGGCCACCGCTACTTAAAAGGGGTGTCGATCATTTAGGGTGAAAGGGACACTTCAAATCCGGTACCCCATTCCTCCCATAAGGTATCACCCCCTAAATAAGTGGTATCCCTAGGTGCCTCATCAAATTGCTGACAACTGACTTGATCCCTTGCACCATACTCGATCAACACCCCTTTTAAGTAGCGACGTACAGGGGATCAATTCTGGTCCAGAGCTGAGTTCCTGAAGGCCGGATAGGTTTTGCCATTACTCCGGTGTTTACCTCATCTACATGACAAAATATGCATTGTCATGTACAATGTAGATTATTTAAAGTATTGGCAATGTCTTTAAAGGGATTTAATAGTTGCTTGCTATTATTTCAAACAAATATATGTTTGAAAATATATGTTTATGTTTAAAATAATATTAAGCAAACATTAAATCCATTTAAAGATATCTGCAATAATTTAAGCAATATGCATTGTACATCACAAAGCAAATTATTTAAACATTGACCCCTAATCTGCAATAAACTAAAACTAACTGTATAAAATAAGGCCCAAAACATAAATATTCAATATTTAAATAATGCATTGTTATGTACAATGCATAATGTTATTAATTTTTCTAATTAAAGACAGTATAATAAACGTTATAGATCTACACAATGGCATGCCTGTTATGTAAATATATAATTTAATCATACTGACTACTATAACAAATATGCATTAACATATATATCTATGTTATCACTAAAAAACACAACAAGCTTACAGAAATACGTTTTAATCATCCTATAGAAAAAGGATAATTAGAACTTAAATTTGAAAAAAGTTCTTGCTATTGGCTGCTTCAAATCAGCCAATAGGGATTGACTTATTTGAAATCAGCCAATCGAAATTAAGTCGTACCCCTATATATTGGGGTTCTGCACTTCCTGGATTTCAGTGTGTGGGGGAGATTGCATGATGAGGAGGGCTCCTTGAAGAGAGCCAAAGAAAAGAAGATGCAGCGCAGAGGTGTCAGAAGAGGTTGCAGAAGTCCACCACCATGAAGATAGGCCCCCGGTACCTGGACCTTGGATGAAAATGAGCCCGATATCAGATCAAGAGGAGCTGGAGTACCCATAAACTGTTAGTAACACTTTTAGGGTTAGATAGGATTTTTTGGGGTGGGTTTTTTATTTTTAAATGTATTTCTTAGGCTAGGTTTTTATAGTAAGTTTTTATTTTGGGGGTTACTTTAATGTAGGTGGGTTTTTTTGTAACTTTTTTATTTTTTATGCAGAAGAGCTGAGGGCAATGCTCTACAAAAGGCCATTTTAAGGGCTATTGTAATTTATTTTAGAGTTAGGATTTAGGTTCTCTTTTATTTTGGGTGGCTTTTTTATTTTATTGGTCATGTAGTTTAGCATTAGGTATATTTTTATTTATAATTTAATTATTTTTTGAAACAGCTTTTTTATGTGTAACTTAGATTTTTTTTGATTTTTTTTTGTAACTTAGTGGGGTTAGCTTAGAGGGGGGTTTAGTTCAGATTTATGCATTTTGTATATGCTTATATAACCCAATACAGGTTTACCAATCAATCTCCTACAAGATAACCTTCCATATTGCATATAAACCCTCTTAATACAGAAAACTAAAAGTCTTTCATTAAAAATATTGATCATGAACTTGCCTTTAAAGGGATATGAAGCCCCCAAAAATATTTTGGGATTCAGACAGAGCATATAATTTAAAAAATGTTTCCAATTTACTTCTCCATTATCAAATTTGCTTTGTTCCCATGGAATTTTTGGTTGAAGAGTTACCTAGGTAGGTGTCTGGAGTACTGCATGGCAGGAAAACAGTGCTGCCATCTAGTGCTCTTGCACATGAATAATGTTCTTGTAAAACTACTGCCATATAGTGCTCCAGATATGTGCAAGCTCCTGAGCTTATGTCCCTGCTTTTCAACAAAAGTTACCAAGAGAAAGTGATAATAGAAGTAAATTAGAAAGTTGTTTAAAATTGCATGCTCTATATGAATCATGGAGGGAAATGTATAGGTTTCCTATCACTTTAAACAAAATCTGGAAGAAGAATCATCATTTGATAGTCACTTCCAGCTAATAACGTGTCTTCTTCATATTGAATTTAACAATTTTCTGTTTTTTCTTGGAAATTCCCACCTATACTAAAAAAATACAATCTTGTTTAAGCAGGTTATCTAATGCAACTCTTGGATAGGCACAGTCATTCTCAAACCTGAACCCACCTATTTTTCTCAGATATAAATAACATTTACCTCAGTTTTATCCTCAACCTGTAGCCTGTATTTTTTTAACGATCTGTCTTATTTTACTAACGCTTTGGCTCCACCTGCCTGCCAGCTGTGGCTGATCAGCAATCACCTTTAGACTTTAAATAGCTGCACTTCCTGTGCTCTGGGCCTGTTTATAGGTTGTATTTTTTACTTCCTGCTTACACTATCTTTGTCTGGATTCCCTGTTGTTGATTTTGGCCTGTTTTTGGCCTATTCTCCTGCCTGATCCTTTTTGATACTGATTATGGATTTGACCTTTTGCCTTGTTGCTGCTTGGACTGATACATGTCGCTGACACTTGGCCTATCTCTTGATTGGAATTTGTTTTTCCCTGCTGCTTCTTGTGGCAACATATCTCCCTCTGGGTCCTTCTGCCTCCAGCTATTCCATGGGATTTTCTTCCTATAGCACCACTGCTGCTGAAGTATACAATTATTGTCTATTAATTGGTGAAACAAGGGGGATCTCTCCTCAGATGTGACATTATTTTCACTCTCTCTCTATATGTCTCTGTCTTTTACTTTTGCTCTGCTAGACTCAGATTCATACAGTCTTCTTACCATATCTATTTTTTATCATCAGTCACTGTAAATTCTGGAGGTCATTTACAAATATATTCAAGAGATTAAATAATTAGAAAAATGTAATAGACAATGGGACATGGTAGAAGGTCAGCAAGGCAGTAAATAGTGATGAATTGTATACAGCAAGATAATGACCAGTAAACACTGTAGCAGTAACAATGAAAGGACATGAGGTCAGAAGACTATAATGGAAGATATTGGACTATAAAATAGCAGGTATAGGGCAGCAGGATACTAAAGTAGAGAAGGTCCAGAAGCAAATGACACATTACAGGCAGCTAACATGACAGCCAATAATTTAATAATTGTTTTAGTTGAGCTCATATAGGGTGTGATGGTCTAAAGCTTTCCACTCAGATAAGATGATCTAAAATGATCCTGCAGCACTGGTGATCCTTCACAAGATTATAGAAAGGCACATTTTGCTATGCCTTTCTAAGGGGTGTTCCCTGCATTTCTGTGCTTTGTATTTTAATTTAGATTTTTTTTTCTTGTTCTTAAAGTTTAATTACATTTAAACTGTGCACTATCTATTTTGTATTTTAATGCATTTAGATTCTGTATTGAACAGTGTATTTAAGAAAATTATTTTTACAAATTCTGAGTATGCTTTCAAAGTTTCGGCATTACTTTAACAAATTATCATAACAAATTATCATACTTTATATATTTCTGTGTATATTTTACAAATTGCATTGCACTTTGTATTTGTTCTACATGAAATATGCCTGACAGTTGCAGAAAGTAGGAGGGACAGGGGAGATCCTAGGGTTTCTCTGATCTCTCATAATTTGTAATATTCTGTCACGCTCAGCTGCTGGGAAGCTCTGCAGTCCTCTCTGTGTGCTTGATTGATGATGTCACAACCAGGCTTTTTATTCTTGGCTTCCTGTTTCTCCAGTGCCAGTTTGTTTGTTAACTTTGTGGCTTCTGATAGGATTTCGCTGAGGAATCTCTCTAACTGCTGCTTTTCTGTTGCCAATCTATTCAAGGATTTACTATGCTGGATTAACCTTCAACCTCCTGATTACCTGTCTCCAAACAATGCAAGTACTGTTTGTTTTGTGAAACTTTCAAACTTCCTGTTTACCTGCTGCAAACCCTGCATATTCCGACTACTCTGTGTACTGCAAAAGTATTCAAATACTGTTATTTCTGTGAAACCTTCAATCTGCATGTTTACATGTTTCTAAACTCTGCAAATACAATTATTCAGTGTAAACCTTCAAACTGCTTGATATCCTGTTTCCAATCTCAACAAGTACTGATTAATCTGTGTTAACCTTCAAACTACCAGCTTACCTGTTGCTATCTCTGCAAGTGTCATGGACTGTTAAACAATATCAGTTCGTGTACCTCTTAACCTAGATATGTATGTATCATTTATGAAACCAGTGAGGATGTAAAGCTGAATGTTTCATAAATGAAGATTTATCTTTGCCAAGAAAACTTTGTGAACTAATTAGCAATCAGAGTCGGAGGCCTAGATTTGGAGTTCGGCGGTAAAAGGGCTGTTAACGCTCCGCGAGGCTTTTTTCTGGCCGCACCATAAAATTAACTCTGGTATCGAGAGTTCAAACAAATGCTGCGTTAGGCTCCAAAAAAGGAGCGTAGAGCATTTTTACCGCAAATACAACTCTCGATACCAGAGTTGCTTACGGACGCGGCCGGCCTCAAAAACGTGCTCGTGCACGATTCCCCCATAGGAAACAATGGGGCTGTTTGAGCTGAAAAAAAACCTAACACCTGCAAAAAAGCAGCGTTCAGCTCCTAACGCAGCCCCATTGTTTCCTATGGGGAAACACTTCCTACGTCTGCACCTAACACTCTAACATGAACCCCGAGTCTAAACACCCCTAACCTTACACTTATTAACCCCTAATCTGCCGCCCCCGCTATCGCTGACCCCTGCATATTTTTTTAAACCCCTAATCTGCCGCTCCGTAAACCGCCGCCACCTACGTTATCCCTATGTACCCCTAATCTGCTACCCCTAACACCGCCGACCCCTATATTATATTTATTAACCCCTAACCTGCCCCCCACAACGTCGCCGACACCTGCCTACACTTATTAACCCCTAATCTGCCGAGCGGACCTGAGCGCTACTATAATAAAGTTATTAACCCCTAATCCGCCTCACTAACCCTATCATAAATAGTATTAACCCCTAATCTGCCCTCCCTAACATCGCTGACACCTAACTTCAATTATTAACCCCTAATCTGCCGACCGGAGCTCACCGCTATTCTAATAAATGGATTAACCCCTAAAGCTAAGTCTAACCCTAACACTAACACCCCCCTAAGTTAAATATAATATTTATCTAACGAAATAAATTAACTCTTATTAAATAACTTATTCCTATTTAAAGCTAAATACTTACCTGTAAAATAAATCCTAATATAGCTACAATATAAATTATAATTATATTATAGCTATTTTAGGATTAATATTTATTTTACAGGTAACTTTGTATTTATTTTAACCAGGTACAATAGCTATTAAATAGTTAAGAACTATTTAATAGTTACCTAGTTAAAATAATAACAAATTTACCTGTAAAATAAATCCTAACCTAAGTTATAATTAAACCTAACACTACCCTATCAATAAAATAATTAAATAAACTACCTACAATTACCTACAATTAACCTAACACTACACTATCAATAAATTAATTAAACACAATTCCTACAAATAAATACAATTAAATAAACTAGCTAAAGTACAAAAAATAAAAAAGAACTAAGTTACAGAAAATAAAAAAATATTTACAAACATAAGAAAAATATTACAACAATTTTAAACTAATTACACCTACTCTAAGCCCCCTAATAAAATAACAAAGCCCCCCAAAATAAAAAATTCCCTACCCTATTCTAAATTAAAAAAGTTACAAGCTCTTTTACCTTACCAGCCCTGAACAGGGCCCTTTGCGGGGCATGCCCCAAGAATTTCAGCTCTTTTGCCTGTAAAAAAAAACATACAATACCCCCCCCCCAACATTACAACCCACCACCCACATACCCCTAATCTAACCCAAACCCCCCTTAAATAAACCTAACACTAAGCCCCTGAAGATCTTCCTACCTTGTCTTCACCATACCAGGTATCACCGATCCGTCCTGGCTCCAAGATCTTCATCCAACCCAAGCGGGGGTTGGCGATCCATAATCCGGTCCAGAAGAGGCTCCAAAGTCTTCCTCCTATTCGGCAAGAAGAGGACATCCGGACCGGCAAACATCTTCTCCAAGCGGCATCTTCGATCTTCTTCCATCCGGAGCGAAGCGGCAGGATCCTGAAGACATCCAGTGCGGAACATCCATCCGGACCGACGACTGAACGACGAATGACTGTTCCTTTAAGGGACGTCATCCAAGATGGCGTCCCTCGAATTCCGATTGGCTGATAGGATTCTATCAGCCAATCGGAATTAAGGTAGGAATTTTCTGATTGGCTGATGGAATCAGCCAATCAGAATCTAGTTCAATCCGATTGGCCGATCCAATCAGCCAATCAGATTGAGCTCGCATTCTATTGGCTGATCGGAACAGCCAATAGAATGCGAGCTCAATCTGATTGGCTGATTGGATCAGCCAATCGGATTGAACTTGATTCTGATTGGCTGATTCCATCAGCCAATCAGAAAATTCCTACCTTAATTCCGATTGGCTGATAGAATCCTATCAGCCAATCGGAATTCGAGGGACGCCATCTTGGATGACGTCCCTTAAAGGAACAGTCATTCGTCGTTCAGTCGTCGGTCCGGATGGATGTTCCGCGCTGGATGTCTTCAGGATCCTGCCGCTTCGCTCCGGATGGAAGAAGATCGAAGATGCCGCTTGGAGAAGATGTTTGCCGGTCCGGATGTCCTCTTCTTGCCGGATAGGAGGAAGACTTTGGAGCCTCTTCTGGACCGGATTATGGATCGCCAACCCCCGCTTGGGTTGGATGAAGATCTTGGAGCCAGGACGGATCGGTGATACCTGGTATGGTGAAGACAAGGTAGGAAGATCTTCAGGGGCTTAGTGTTAGGTTTATTTAAGGGGGGTTTGGGTTAGATTAGGGGTATGTGGGTGGTGGGTTGTAATGTTGGGGGGGGGGTATTGTATGTTTTTTTTTACAGGCAAAAGAGCTGAAATTCTTGGGGCATGCCCCGCAAAGGGCCCTGTTCAGGGCTGGTAAGGTAAAAGAGCTTGTAACTTTTTTAATTTAGAATAGGGTAGGGAATTTTTTATTTTGGGGGGCTTTGTTATTTTATTAGGGGGCTTAGAGTAGGTGTAATTAGTTTAAAATTGTTGTAATATTTTTCTTATGTTTGTAAATATTTTTTTATTTTCTGTAACTTAGTTCTTTTTTATTTTTTGTACTTTAGCTAGTTTATTTAATTGTATTTATTTGTAGGAATTGTGTTTAATTAATTTATTGATAGTGTAGTGTTAGGTTAATTGTAGGTAATTGTAGGTAGTTTATTTAATTATTTTATTGATAGGGTAGTGTTAGGTTTAATTATAACTTAGGTTAGGATTTATTTTACAGGTAAATTTGTTATTATTTTAACTAGGTAACTATTAAATAGTTCTTAACTATTTAATAGCTATTGTACCTGGTTAAAATAAATACAAAGTTACCTGTAAAATAAATATTAATCCTAAAATAGCTATAATATAATTATAATTTATATTGTAGCTATATTAGGATTTATTTTACAGGTAAGTATTTAGCTTTAAATAGGAATAAGTTATTTAATAAGAGTTAATTTATTTCGTTAGATAAATATTATATTTAACTTAGGGGGGTGTTAGTGTTAGGGTTAGACTTAGCTTTA
Source organism: Bombina bombina (assembly GCF_027579735.1). Lineage (NCBI taxonomy): Eukaryota > Metazoa > Chordata > Amphibia > Anura > Bombinatoridae > Bombina > Bombina bombina. The sequence continues at coordinate 853,136,561 of NC_069500.1, read as the reverse complement.
GGGGTTAATCCATTTATTAGAATAGCGGTGAGCTCCGGTCGGCAGATTAGGGGTTAATAATTGAAGTTAGGTGTTGGCGATGTTAGGGAGGGCAGATTAGGGGTTAATACTATTTATGATAGGGTTAGTGAGGCGGATTAGGGGTTAATAACTTTATTATAGTAGCGCTCAGGTCCGCTCGGCAGATTAGGGGTTAATAAGTGTAGGCAGGTGTCGGCGACGTTGAGGGGGGCAGATTAGGGGTTAATAAATATAATATAGGGGTCGGCGATGTTAGGGGCAGCAGATTAGGGTACATAGGGATAACGTAGGTGGCGGCGATTTGCGGTCGGAAGATTAGGGGTTAATTATTTTAAGTAGCTGGCGGCGACGTTGTGGGGGGCAAGTTAGGGTTTAATAAATGTAATACAGGGGTCGGCGGGGTTAGGGTCAGCAGATTAGGGGTACATAAATATAACGTAGGTGGCGGTCGGCAGATTAGGGGTTAAAAATTTTAATCGAGTGGCGGCGGTGTGGGGGGACCTCGGTTTAGGGGTACATAGGTAGTTTATGGGTGTTAGTGTACTTTAGGGTACAGTAGTTAAGAGCTTTATGAACCGGCGTTAGCCAGAGAGCTCTTAACTCCTGCTATTTTCAGGCGGCTGGAATCTTGTCGTTAGAGCTCTAACGCTCACTTCAGAAACGACTCTAAATACCAGCGTTAGAAAGATCCCATTGAAAATATAGGCTGCGCAAATGGCGTAGGGGGATCTGCGGTATGGAAAAGTCGCGGCTGTAAAGTGAGCGTTAGACCCTTTAATCACTGACTCCAAATACCAGCGGGCGGCCAAAACCAGCGTTAGGAGCCTCTAACGCTGGTTTTGACGGCTACCGCCGAACTCCAAATCTAGGCCGGAGTTTGCTATTCACAATTAATGGCAGTTAGAGAGTTTAGTTTTACAGCAGATTATATTAGGTAGCAATGAGCAGCGTAATAAGTTAGTTACAACTTTAACCCCTCTGTAAGAATATGCAGTAAAGTATGTAAACGGTAGTCTGACCTGAAATCCAGAGAGCAGAGGGAAGATTTCATACACACGCTGAGTGCTGCAGTGTCTCTGAGAGTGAGAGCGGTCCTGGCTGTAGCTGATGACGTCAGCGCTTCACTCTCAGGCTGTGTGCAGGAAATCTCGGTGTTGTGATACACACGCTGCTGGCTGCAGGAAAGCTGGAGGAGAGGTGAGACCGGACTGAGAGCGGATGGTAGTCAACAAAGTGATATCCTCTTGGAGGTTGCTGTGGAAGGAGGTCTGCATTAAGAGGTAGATGTAAGCATACAAGAAGCTGCTTGGATTACTAGGATTCTCTGGAACTCACTTGTAGAGGAAATATGAAATTCACTATTCCTTGGTAGGAGCAATTAGCTTTGAGGTGCTTGAGGCTAGGTAACACTCAATTAACCAGCAAGGTGTGTTAGTAGGAGGTGCCTTTTATATGGTGTAGCTTAAAGGTATAGTATCAGTAACCATAGCAGGCAGTAACCCTTACATAGCCCCCTCCCAAAAGACCCACAGTGAGGGTCAAGGTCTGGGGCGATCCGGGTTACGTCTGTGGAAAAGGGAAACCAGCCTAGCAGCTGAAACATTGCTGGCTGGTTCCCAGGAATCTTCCTCATGACCGAAACCCTTCCAATGAATCAAGTAGAAGAGAACTCCCGAACGAAGTCTGGAATCCAGGATACTGTGAATTTCATACTCTGTGTCAGGGGTAACCGTAAGGTTTCGATCTCCGTTTCCAGTGAGTGAAACAGGAATGTCACAAGGTTTAACCAGGGACACATGGAATGTAGGGTGTATCTTGAAAGAGGATGGGAGTTGTAATGTCACTGTTGTAGGACTATTAACACGGGTTATGGAATAAGGACCAATGAAAAGTTTACCTAATTTCCTACAGGGATACGGTATCCTAAGATGCTTAGTAGAAAGCCAAACTCGTTGTCCCACGACGTATTGAGGAGAGGGACGATGCCGAAGATCATAATACCTGCGTTGTGAGGCTTGTGCATGATGGATATGGTCTTGAATCAAAGAGAAGTTGGCAGCTATATCGTTGACAAGATCATTTACTTGTGGGCAAGGTGTTTCAACTCTTGGTAGGAGGGTAAAATTAGGATGTAAACCATAATTCACATAAAAAGGTGATGTGCCAGTAGTTGAGCTTTGGGTGTTATTATACGCAAACTCGGCCAGAGGTAGGTAAGTGGCCCAAGTATCCTGTTGATGGGAGCAAAAACAGCGTAGGTACTGTTCAAGCCACTGATTCACCCTCTCCGTCTGACCGTTGGTTTGCGGATGGTAAGCAGTAGAAAGCCTCTGTTCGATATGTAGAGCGGTGCACATGTTCTTCCAAAACCTAGAGGTAAATTGAGAACCTCTGTCACTAAGAACGGTTTTAGGTATCCCATGAAGTCGCACAATGTTGCTAATAAAAAGATCACATGTAGTTTTTGTGGTGGGTAAAGAGGCAATTGGCACGAAGTGTGCCATCTTCGAGAAAAGGTCTGTTACAACTAGTATGGTTGTGTAGTTACATGATGGGGGTAAATCAACAATAAAATCCATGGAAACTGCCTACCAGGGAATCTGTGGAACCGGTAAGGGTTGAAGAAGCCTGACAGGAAGTTGCCGCAAAGACTTGGTTGTAGCACAAACTGAACATTGAGAGAGATGTTGTTTCAGATCCTGACGTAAAGTTGGCCACCAGAAAGATCTCTTGAGTAGTTCAGCAGTTTTATCCCTACCCATATGTCCTGCAAGGGGGGATTCATGGACTGATTTAAGAACAGGTAGACGCAAAGTAGGAGGTATATATAACTTCCCATCTTTACATAGGTATCCGCCAGAGTTGCAGATGAGATCTGCTAGTGGTGCTGAGGAATCCTTGGCGGTTGCATCCTTCAGAACAGACGATAAATCGGTTAGAACCCCTAAGATGCAATCCTTTGGAATGACAGTGGCAGGTGCGTTGAGATTTTCTGGTTTAGAATCTTGCCTTGATAGTGCATCGGCCTTGCCATTTCTTGCCCCTGGCCTATAGGCAATGATGTAATGGAAACGGGAGAAGTATAAACTCCAGCGTAGTTGTCTGGAGGATAAGGTTCGGTTAGATTGCAGGTATTGCAAGTTCTTGTGGTCGGTATAGATAACAGTAGGTTGTGCAGCACCCTCCAGAAGGTGTCTCCAATGGTCGAAAGAACATTTTATTGCTAACAATTCCTTTTCGCCCACTGGATAATTTAGCTCTGCTGGTTGCATAAGTCTGGAAAAGAAAGCAACTGGGTGCAATGGATCCTTGAAAGATTTCCTTTGAGAGAGAACTGCACCTATGGCGAATTCTGAGGCGTCAACTTCTAGGATGAACTGTTTCTCAAGATCAGGGTACTGCAGGATTGGAGCGGTGGTAAATTTCTGTTTCAGTAAATCAAAAACCATTTGCGTTTCTTTTGTCCACTTAAAAGGTAGATTTAACTTGGTGAGTTCAGTGAGTGGTTTGGTGATAGATGCAAAGCCTGGTATAAATTTCCTATAATAGTTCGAGAACCCCAAAAACCTCTGTACATCTTTCCTAGAATGGGGTACAGGCCAATCCAGAATTGCTTGGACTTTATCGTCTTGCATCTTAATACCCTCAGCGGTTATATTATAACCTAAGAAAGTTATGTTGTTGGATTCAAAGATGCATTTCTCTAACTTAGCGTATAGGTTGTTCTTTCGCAATCTAGTTAATACTTCCTTCACATGAATTCTGTGTTGATCAAGATTTTGAGAGTAAATCAGAATGTCATCAAGATAGACAACTACAAATACATCTAGTATATCCCTAAAAAGATCATTAATTAAACACTGAAATGTTGCTGGAGCATTGCATAGACCGAATGGCATCACCGTATATTCGAATAGCCCATATCTAGTCCGAAAAGCAGTGAGCCATTCGTCGCCAGCTCTCATTCGTATTAGATTATAGGCTCCTCGAAGATCCAATTTTGTGAAAATCGAGGCCCCCCTTAATCTTTCTATTAATTCTGGTATTAATGGGAGTGGATACCGATTTTTTCTGGTACGCTTATTCAACTCCCTGTAATCGATGATGGGTCTTAATGTACCATCTTTGTTGGTGACGAAAAATATGCCTGCACCTGCTGGTGATGTGCTAGGTCTTATAAAGCCTTTCTTAAGATTTTCGTCTATGTAATTTTTTTAAATGTTCCAACTCAGGTTTAGAGAGGGGGTAAATATGCCCATATGGGATTGAGACCCCTGGGAGCAAATCAATGGGACAGTCATAATCCCTATGGGGGGGTAATTTTTCGGCATCTTTTTTGTTAAATACATCAGAAAAGTTAGCATACTGCTGGGGTAGGAGATCATCATGTATCTGTATCAGAACTAAGTCTGAGGTTTTTTTTTCACTATTATTATGTGAAGGAAAAGTTAAACTAAGACTATTCCAATCCACAGTTGGTTTATGTGTTCTTAACCAGTCTATACCGAGTATTACATTATACATAGGGGAGGTTATGACATCAAATGTGAGTGTTTCTGTGATGTGTGTGCATGATGTTACCTGTAAAGATGTTGTCTGGTGTGTAACTGGACCTGATTTAAGCATAGTGCCATCAATAACCTTCACAGAGACCGGTAGATGCTTACACACAAGGGGTATTTTATTTTGTTTAACAAAATCTTGATCAACAAAGTTCCTGCTTGACCCGGTATCGACTAGGGCATCAGTGGTTATCCGTACTTGGTCCCACTGTAAAGTAATAGGTATGGTCAGGTAAGAGGGTTTTATGACTTTCATTAAATAAGATTCTTTAGTGTAAATCAACCTACCCTTCTTATTCTTTATAAGGATAGGACAATCCTTGACTTCATGTGAGGGACTGGCGCAATACATACAGAGACTGTGAAGTCTCCTTCTGGATTTTTCTTGCGTGGTTAGGGGTCCCTTCATGAATCCAATGTCCATAGGTTGGGGTAGTTCTTTACTAGTGTAGGCTGCAGTAGATAATAAACTCTTAGTACTGTTTGCTTTCTCTGAACGGCGTTCCCTGAGACGTCTGTCAATATTTATAGTGAGGGTGAACAAATCCTCTAAGGAATCTGGTATTCCTGTGCGAGAGAGTTCATCTTTTATTTCCTCTGACAAACCTAACCGATACTGGGTTTTAAGTGAGACCTCATTCCATTCGGAATCGCGTGCTGAGATCTTAAATTGTGTTATATAGTTCTCTACAGGATTTTTCCTCTGTTTGAGAGACCTGAGAGTATTCTCTGCTGAAACCTGCTTAAAGGGGTCGTCATAGAGCATAGACATCTGATTCAGGAAAGCAGATAAAGACCCAAGTATGGAATCCTCATTCTCAAAAAAGGTGTCTGCCCAGGTCCTTGGTTCCCCCCTCAGATAGGATATAACTGTGAGCACTCTAGACCTTTCAGTTGGATAGGTGCGAGGCTTCATTTCAAAGAGTAGCAAACATGAATTCCTAAACTCTCTGAATTTAGATCTGTCTCCAGAGAACTTCTCTGGGGGGGAGACCATAGGTTCTGGTGTTGTTTCTGCAGTGGTAGGTTTGGGTGTGAGAGTCTCTCTTAAGCAGGCTTTCAATGCTTGATTCTCCACCTGTAACTCATGGAATGAGCTAGATAGAGCTTCTAGTCTGTCTGAGAGTACCTGAACCTTATCACTTAGCTGGTCTTGTTCCATTGTATGAATGAATAGGATTATGCAGTGTACACAAACACAAATATCCTATTGTTTTTTTCTGGCTGGTTAATTCTGTCATGGACTGTTAAACAATATCAGTTCGTGTACCTCTTAACCTAGATATGTATGTATCATTTATGAAACCAGTGAGGATGTAAAGCTGAATGTTTCATAAATGAAGATTTATCTTTGCCAAGAAAACTTTGTGAACTAATTAGCAATCAGAGTCTTAGTTTGCTATTCACAATTAATGGCAGTTAGAGAGTTTAGTTTTACAGCAGATTATATTAGGTAGCAATGAGCAGCGTAATAAGTTAGTTACAACTTTAACCCCTCTGTAAGAATATGCAGTAAAGTATGTAAACGGTAGTCTGACCTGAAATCCAGAGAGCAGAGGGAAGATTTCATACACACGCTGAGTGCTGCAGTGTCTCTGAGAGTGAGAGCGGTCCTGGCTGTAGCTGATGACGTCAGCGCTTCACTCTCAGGCTGTGTGCAGGAAATCTCGGTGTTGTGATACACACGCTGCTGGCTGCAGGAAAGCTGGAGGAGAGGTGAGACCGGACTGAGAGCGGATGGTAGTCAACAAAGTGATATCCTCTTGGAGGTTGCTGTGGAAGGAGGTCTGCATTAAGAGGTAGATGTAAGCATACAAGAAGCTGCTTGGATTACTAGGATTCTCTGGAACTCACTTGTAGAGGAAATATGAAATTCACTATTCCTTGGTAGGAGCAATTAGCTTTGAGGTGCTTGAGGCTAGGTAACACTCAATTAACCAGCAAGGTGTGTTAGTAGGAGGTGCCTTTTATATGGTGTAGCTTAAAGGTATAGTATCAGTAACCATAGCAGGCAGTAACCCTTACAGCAAGTTCTGGCAACTCAGTGTTAACCTTCAAACTACCTGATTACATGTTGTTAATTCTGCAAGTTCTGACTACACAGTGTTAACCCTCAAACTGCCTGATTACCTGTTGCATACTCTGCAAAGACTGTCTACTCAGTGTTAACCCTCAAACTGCCTGATTACCTGTTGCATACTCTGCAAAGACTGTCTACACAGTGTTAATCTTCAGACTGCCTGATAACAAATGACCTACTCCTGCATTATTAACTGTTTCCTGTTTTACCCTTCTTCTGTCTGAGTATAAGTGGACTATCCCTGCTCTCCTGATACTGTGGAAGACATTTCCTGAAACCAGTTCCTTATTCAGAAGTCTATCTGGCTGATATCATGAATTACTTTGGCACAGGCTAACCCTGCTCCATATCATGATGTGATATGATGTCACAACCAGGCTTTTTATTCTTGGCTTCCTGTTTCTCCAGTGCCAGTTTGTTTGTTAACTTTGTGGCTTCTGATAGGATTTCGCTGAGGAATCTCTCTAACTGCTGCTTTTCTGTTGCCAATCTCTTCAAGGATTTACTATGCTGGATTAACCTTCAACCTCCTGATTTCCTGTCTCCAAACAATGCAAGTACTGTTTGTTTTGTGAAACTTTCAAACTTCCTGTTTACCTGCTGCAAACCCTGCATATTCAGACTACTCTGTGTACTGCAAAAGTATTCAAATACTGTTATTTCTGTGAAACCTTCAATCTGCATGTTTACATGTTTCCAAACTCTGCAAATACAATTATTCAGTGTAAACCTTCAAACTGCTTGATATCCTGTTTCCAATCTCAACAAGTACTGATTAATCTGTGTTAACCTTCAAACTACCAGCTTACCTGTTGCTATCTCTGCAAGTTCTGGCAACTCAGTGATAACCTTCAAACTACCTGATTACATGTTGTTAATTCTGCAAGTTCTGACTACACAGTGTTAACCCTCAAACTGCCTGATTACCTGTTGCATACTCTGCAAAGACTGTCTACACAGTCTTAACTCTCAAACTGCCTGATTACCTGTTGCATACTCTGCAAAGACTGTCTACTCAGTGTTAACCCTCAAACTGCCTGATTACTTGTTGCATACTCTGCAAAGACTGTCTACACAGTGTTAATCTTCAGACTGCCTGATAACAAATGGCCTACTCCTGCATTATTAACTGTTTCCTGTTTTACCCTTCTTCTGTCTGAGTATAAGTGGACTATCCCTGCTCTCCTGATACTGTGGAAGACATTTCCTGAAACCAGTTCCTTATTCAGAAGTCTATCTTGCTGATATCATGAATTACTTTGGCACAGGCTAACCCTGCTCCATATCGTGAGTACTTTGTTTTTTGAAGGTTGTCATGGGGTCACGTCCTGGATTAAACTCAGAGTGCAAGGGTGTTGTTTAAGTTCGCCCTAGCATTTGGGTCTTCTTCTGGACATTTCCTAACCTGACAGTACAAACTGGCCATAATATGGACCCTGACGAGTTATCCAGGGCTGTGGCTCTACAAGGGCAACTTCTAGGAAATCATTCTGCTCATTTGCAATCTTTGGATTCCAAGCTTGACCAGATTACTGCTCTGCTACATAACCTCTCCGCTCCTTCTCAAGCGACGGTGACTCCTGCTGCCACTGCTACTAGCACCAATGCTGTCTTTAATCCACCTCAAACTGTTGGACAGAATATACCACGAATCCCACTTCCAGCTAAATATGACGGTAATCCTGAAGAATGCCGTGGATTCCTTAATCAGTGTCGTTTACACTTCAGAAACAATCCTAAAGTTTTTTCCAATTCTACTTCCAAAATCACCTTTATTATTTCTCTCTTGAAGGGTAAGGCTCTAGCCTGGGTGTCCCCTCTTTTAGAGAAGAATGATCCGTTACTACAGGATGTGGAATTATTTGTGTCCATTTTTTATTCTGTTTTTGACAAGCCTGGGAGGTCTGCAGCTGCTGAGGCAGGATTGTTGGATCTGAGACAGGGATCCCTTTCGGTAGCTCAATATGCTATTGAATTCAGGACTTTAGCCGCAGAAACTGATTGGAACCATGGAGCCTTATGGGCAGCCTTTCGCAAAGGACTTTGCAAACGCCTTAAGGATGAACTTGTATTTCGGGAACTCCCCGATTCATTGGAGGGTCTTATCAATTTATCTATTACTCTTGACGCCCGGCATTCTGAACGTCTTCAGGAGAGAGATAGGAATCGGAGATCCTTTGTTAAATCTTCTTTTCGTCCTCCTATTCGAAACTCAAGTCTTTCTAATAATAATTCCCAATCTCCTGAGTCTGTGGAACCCATGGAAGTAGGAGCTATTAAATTGTCAGAAGCTGAACGCCATAGAAGGCGTACTCTTGGGTTATGTCTGTATTGTGGTACCAAAGGACATTTACTGAAGGACTGTCCTATCCGGCCAGTAAAAGCCAAGGCTTAACTTTTGATAGAGGGACAGAGTTAAGCCAGAATCCCATGTCTTCCCTCAATTCTAAACTTTTTGTTCCTGTAACTATCTCTTTTGGAAACACCAAGTTTCGAGCTCAAGCTCTCATCGATTCTGGAGCTGCTGGAGTATTCATTGATTCAAACTTTGCTGACTCTCTCAGGATTCCTCTTCAAGCCAAGAAACAGTTAATTAAGGTAACTACTGTCAGTGGACAGCCTCTAGGTACTGGTATCATACAACATTCTACCATTCCTCTTCTTTTGACTGTGGGCATACTTCATTCTGAAATTATTCGTTTTGATGTAATTTCTTCTCCCCACATACCATTGATTCTGGGGTTACCTTGGTTGCAGCTTCATGATCCAGTTTTCTCATGGTCTAAAGGAGAACTTATTTCCTGGGGAACTACCTGTTTCAAACATTGCCTGCAAAATCCCTCTAAACCATCCTGTCCTGTTGTAGCTATGGTGGAAGTTCCTGAATCATTGCCCAATTACTATCATGCCTTTTGTGATGTGTTTTCTAAAAAAGAGGCTGAGACGTTACCTCCACACCGGATATTTGACTGTCCTATCGAATTGTATTCAGGGGCTCCTCTACCTAAGGGAAGGACCTATCCCCTCTCTCGTCAAGAAAATGTCTCTCTTGAGGAATACATAAAGGACAACTTAGCCAGAGGATTCATTCGTCCTTCCTCTTCACCTGTGGGTGCAGGTTTTTTCTTCACTGGGAAAAAAGATGGAGGTCTTCGTCCCTGTATTGATTATCGAGCCTTGAATCAGATTACTGTCAAAAACAGCTATCCTCTGCCGCTCATTTCTGAGTTATTCGATCGTCTTCAAGGTGCTTCTATTTTTTCCAAGTTAGATCTCCGTGGGGCCTACAATCTGGTCAGAATCCGTAAAGGAGACGAATGGAAGACGGCATTTAACACTAGATTTGGTCACTACGAGTATCTAGTAATGCCATTTGGATTGTGCAATGCACCAGCAGTATTTCAGCACTTTGTCAACGAAATCTTCAGAGATTATCTAAATCAATTTGTTATCATTTACCTCGATGACATTCTAATCTATTCAAAAACATTACAGGAACATGTACATCATGTAAGACTGGTTCTTCAGAGGTTACGAGACAATTCCCTTTTCGCTAAATTGGAGAAATGCTCTTTTCATCAGAGTTCCATCCCCTTTTTGGGGTATATCATTTCTGAATCAGGTTTTGAGATGGATCCTGCTAAACTGTCGGCTATCAAGGACTGGCCCAGACCAACTACTCTCAAATCCCTGCAGAGGTTTCTTGGCTTTGCCAATTACTATAGAAAGTTTATAAAGAACTTTGCTGACATCACGTCTCCACTCACTTTTCTTACTAAGAAAGGGCAAAATTGTAAAAACTGGTCCTCTTCGGCAGTACAGGCTTTTGAAACACTAAAATCAGCATTTTCTTCTGCACCTCTTCTCAGTCATCCAATTCCTGATTTCCATTTTATTTTGGTGGTTGACGCTTCCTCTATAGCAGCTGGAGCTGTTCTCTCCCAACGTGATCCGACTACCAGCAAGATACATCCTGTGGCGTTCTTTTCGAAAAAATTCAATCCTGCCGAGTTAAATTATGATGTGGGCAATAAGGAGCTTTTGGCTATAAAATTAGCTTTGGATGAATGGAGGCATTGGTTAGAGGGTACCAGTCAACCTTTTTTCATTCTGACAGATCACAAGAATCTTTTATACCTCCAAACAGCTACACGTCTCAATCCTAGTCAGGCTCGGTGGGCCTTGTTCTTCTCCAGGTTTAATTTTGTACTTTCCTATGTTCCTGGTTCAAAAAATTCCAAGGCAGATGCTTTATCTAGGCAGTTCCAATCTTCTGAACCTTCTCCATTGGATTCAGAACCTATACTACGTCCAGTCAAAGTTTTGGCTCAAGTATCCTCTTTTCCAGTACAGGCTTTACATGCTGCGCAAGTCCGGGTACCATCTTCTTGCAAACTACCTTCTGGTATCCTGTATGTACCCAAAGGATTACGTCTTAAGCTTCTACGTTGGGCTCATGACAACATTTCAGCAGGTCATCCGGGAATAACCAATACATTGTGGAAACTGAAGCAGCATGTTTGGTGGTCCACTATGAGGAGGGATGTTAAGGATTATATTGCTGCTTGTAGTTCTTGTGCTTCGAACAAACAATCTTCTCATCGACCGTTTGGTCTATTACACCCTCTTCCTATTCCTCATTACCCTTGGTCTCACTTATCCATGGACTTTGTTACAGATCTTCCTGTTTCTGCTGGAAATACGACCATTTGGGTAGTGGTGGATTGGTTCTCCAAGTCTGCTCACTTCATACCTCTTCCAGGCTTGCCTTCAGCTCAAAGACTTTCTGAACTCTTTGTTCTACATATATCTCGTTTACATGGTTTTCCCACTGACAGTCTCAGATCGTGGAGTCGAATTTGTTTCCAAATTTTGGAGGTCTTTTTGTAAACACTTCGGAATCAACATATCACTTTCTACTGCACACCATCCTCAATCCAACGGACAGACTGAGCGTGTAAATCAAGCCTTGAAATCTTTTCTAAGACATTATGTAGACCATCACCACTCCAACTGGTCTCAGTTATTGCCTTTGGTGGAATTAGCTCACAACTCACGTTATAATGCCTCATTACAGACCTCTCCCTTTAAGGCAGCTTATGGATTTGAACCTAGAACCTTTCCTATGATTACCAGTTCTACTGAAGTCCCTGGAGCAGATCGTATAGTGAAAAATCTCACTAATCACTGGCAACTCATTCGTCAAAATCTACTCTCTTCTTCCTTAAGACATAAGAAATATGCTGATTGCAGAAGGTGCAAGGCTCCTTTACTTCGTACTGGAGACAGAGTATTTTTATCCACCAGATTCATACGTCTAAAACAACCTTGTACCAAGTTGGGTCCTAAGTACATTGGACCTTTTCGAATTGTTTCCAGAGTTTGTTCTTCTGCATACCGCCTGGCCTTACCCAAGACTCTCAAGATCCATCCAGTGTTTCATGTCTCCCTACTCAAGCCAGTCATCTACAATCGGTACTCTATCAAGAGTAAACCACCTCCTCCACTTTCCGTAGAGGGAACTTCTGAGTTTGAAGTCAGCCAGATTCTCGATTCCAAGCTACGGGGCAATCGGCTGTACTACCTGGTCCATTGGAAGGGTTATCCTATCTCTGAACGATCTTGGGAACCGGCCTCTCATGTTCATGCTCCAGCTCTTGTCAAGTCTTTTCACAAGAAATACCCTGCCAGGCCCGGTCGGGTCCCCCGGAGGGGTCCTTGAGGAGGGGGCACTGTCACGCTCAGCTGCTGGGAAGCTCTGCAGTCCTCTCTGTGTGCTTGATTGACAGGTGTCTGAGCCACCCCTTCCTGATGATGTCACAACCAGGCTTTTTATTCTTGGCTTCCTGTTTCTCCAGTGCCAGTTTGTTTGTTAACTTTGTGGCTTCTGATAGGATTTCGCTGAGGAATCTCTCTAACTGCTGCTTTTCTGTTGCCAATCTCTTCAAGGATTTACTATGCTGGATTAACCTTCAACCTCCTGATTTCCTGTCTCCAAACAATGCAAGTACTGTTTGTTTTGTGAAACTTTCAAACTTCCTGTTTACCTGCTGCAAACCCTGCATATTCAGACTACTCTGTGTACTGCAAAAGTATTCAAATACTGTTATTTCTGTGAAACCTTCAATCTGCATGTTTACATGTTTCCAAACTCTGCAAATACAATTATTCAGTGTAAACCTTCAAACTGCTTGATATCCTGTTTCCAATCTCAACAAGTACTGATTAATCTGTGTTAACCTTCAAACTACCAGCTTACCTGTTGCTATCTCTGCAAGTTCTGGCAACTCAGTGATAACCTTCAAACTACCTGATTACATGTTGTTAATTCTGCAAGTTCTGACTACACAGTGTTAACCCTCAAACTGCCTGATTACCTGTTGCATACTCTGCAAAGACTGTCTACACAGTCTTAACTCTCAAACTGCCTGATTACCTGTTGCATACTCTGCAAAGACTGTCTACTCAGTGTTAACCCTCAAACTGCCTGATTACTTGTTGCATACTCTGCAAAGACTGTCTACACAGTGTTAATCTTCAGACTGCCTGATAACAAATGGCCTACTCCTGCATTATTAACTGTTTCCTGTTTTACCCTTCTTCTGTCTGAGTATAAGTGGACTATCCCTGCTCTCCTGATACTGTGGAAGACATTTCCTGAAACCAGTTCCTTATTCAGAAGTCTATCTTGCTGATATCATGAATTACTTTGGCACAGGCTAACCCTGCTCCATATCGTGAGTACTTTGTTTTTTGAAGGTTGTCGTGGGGTCACGTCCTGGATTAAACTCAGAGTGCAAGGGTGTTGTTTAAGTTCGCCCTAGCATTTGGGTCTTCTTCTGGACATTTCCTATCCTGACATATTCTCTAAGCATTTTACACCTGAAGGTTTCAACAATTTATCTTGTCTACTATATGCAGGTGAATTTTAACTCATAATTCACAATACAGTTATTTCAGAAAAGCAATTAGTATTAAACTCAAAGCAAATTAATCTTAAATTGCAGTGAAAAATTTTAATTTAATTTGTATTTGCTGAAACCTGAGCCTTTATACCTTTTGCCAGGTGTCCTCCTAATAACTTAATCCCCCCCCCCCATGTTAAATTATCTATCCCATAGAGCTTAATGGAGTCAGTTCTCATCTTTTTGAAACTTCTTTTTGAAAGTTCCACCCTTTTTCTTAGAGAATTCAGTGCACTTAGCCATTGTGAAGTCTGGACTATAATTTTCTCTCCAAGCTGGAGAATTTTGATCATTGCAGCCATAATTATTTGGGCCCACACAATCATTTCTGGGTGAAGACAACATTCACTTCCTTTTGTCAATTGAAGGCACAATGACATTTATATCTATCTGCCCTTTTCATGACTCTCTTATTATGTATCTATCTCTCATTCACACTGATTAAAGCAATTTAAAGGGACAGCCTACTCCAGAATTTTTGTTTAAAAAGATAAATACCTTTATTACCCATTCCCCAGTTTTACATAACCAACACAGTTATATTAAAATACCTTTTGATACCTTTATTACACATACCTTGTATATTAAGATACCTTTTAATTGTCAGGGTACCTGTAAATGTCAGTGGATAATACATATCTAAATAATAAGATATGTTTCAGTATGAAATTGATAAAATATTAAGGTTGAGCATGCTTAATACCATTTGCTGGGTGGATTCTGTGGGTTGCAAGTCTGAGGTTCAGACAAGGGAGACCTTGCTGATTGCATCAGGATTCAGTTGGAACTTTTCCTCCCCTCCCCACTCAATATGCTAAATTATACAATTATTCAATCAAAACAGCCCTTTGAAGATTTCTAACCATTTCTTTCTGATCTGAGAGAAGCATATGCCAACATAGGCCAACAGACATGCAATAATTTAACACCATGGGTCACTAGATTTCCTTTGAAGCCTAATTAGATGCAAAAGTTGATTATACCTGCTGAGCTTTGAATTACACAAAGCTCAGACATACATCTAGATGAACATTTAGCCAAGAGACACATGTTTTGCATTGTAACTTGTAAAATTCATTTTGGAATCACAACGTATGTTTAAATCCGAGACATTAAATATATGCCTTAGACTGTATTAAATGTCTATATATGAATTTGGGGAAATGCAATTCAGATTGTAAAGGATTAAATAACAATTGTAGTAATCCCATTTTAAAATATGTAACATATTTATATATTTTTTTTCTGTCTTCCAGACATCTAAAGGACAAATTGGGATACATATGCTGAGTTAATAAATAGCAATAGTCAATTTAAAATGTCTAATGTTAGTAACCTATTCTTTTTAAAAAAATTCAGACATTTAACAAATACACATGTGGTCGTCCCATAAATTGTGTAATATGTTTTACGCAATCAGAAAGAGGTGTACTGTATGTGTAATATGATGTGTTCTTATATGAATATAAGGAATAATCAAATACAATTTTAAATGGATTTTAAGATAATAATAATATGATGTTAGAAATAATACTGATGTTTCATATTAAATTAATAGTGAAAATGACAAAATATAATCCATGTATATTAAAATACGACCAAAGAGGTTTATTATTATAAAGAAATAGTGCAGGAGAGACCAGTGTGCGAACATAGTTTTCTGTAAGACAAATACGTTGGGACACTCTTTGTGGATAAGAGACTATCAAGATTAATTCTCTTACAAATGTGCATAATTCCTCTAAGACATATGAGGATAGACATATTTGGATATTAACTGAATTCTCAAACTGGTGACCTGATAAAGTATAAGAAATTATATATAAAGTACATAATTTGATATTTTAAAGCAGTGATATGTTAAGGTAGACCATTAAACAGCAACAGAGCATGTAGGTCTATACTGGAACACAATAAGGAGCAACTAGATGGGAGATTTATAAACAGGAAGGCAAACATACGACATATTACAAAATAAAGAATTGCACAGCTCTCATATATCTGAACTCAGATGTCATACAAGGGATAAGATCCAATTACACACTGTGACATTAAACTACAAAGCTACATTAGATATAAGATTCCCGACCCCTCTACTAATAGGGAGATGGTGATATAAAAATAAATACCAGAGAATTACTGGGGATCTGGGGGAATTTGTGCTCAGATACTTTTGAATACAACATAAACCTCTACATAAAGGGGAATAAAACAGAGAAAGTCGAATAAGCAGAATAATAGCAAGAATTAAGAGAACTGGCTTCCACCTTTCTCTAAAGAGACCTACAAAACCTATGCATACAGGGACACGGATATTATTCTTACAGTAAAAAAAGGTATTCTTTGAGTAGCTGACAAGACTAAGGAACTCTAGTGCTGTTAAAATCTCACCTACTTCCACATCTTCAATATCAATGCCTGATGCTTGTGCCTAATAGCGTTAACATGTCAGTCAGAAGACCTACTAAAGGAGATGAATTCGCTAAGAACTCAACAATGGGTACCTTCTTTAAAACATCTAAACATACTAAAAATCCAGAACTTATAGATATGGAAGATGAAGATAATTCTGATTCAGAACAAACAATTACCAATCAAGAAGAAGAACTCATATCAGTGACAAAATCAGATCTGTGTGAGCTGGTGTCTAAACAGGACATAGCCTCTAATTTCGAGAGATTGTGGGAAAAAATGGATACAATGCAGTCATTTCAAGTCTCATTGAGATAAGATCAGACAAAGCAGACCTAGGGGGAAGACGAAGTACTAGAAGAACACAAAGAAGTTATCACAGAAGAAATGTCTACAGTCTCACAGAATCTATCCTTACAACAACAGTCTATTACAGAGCTTCAAGATAAAATAGACGACCTAGAGAATAGGAGTCAAAGAACTAATCAGACTCAAGGGGATCCTGGAGTCGATCACCAGCTCAGACCTCAAATCATACCTTCAACAACTTTTCAAACATATCACTGAAGATACAGACTATAATATGAAAAGCGCTCATAGAGCCTTAAAAGCTAAACCTAAGGGGGATTCACCCCTAGGGATGTCATAATAAAATTCTCATTCTTTCCAAAGAAAGGATTCTATAGGCATCTAGAAATAACCCCACCTTTAATTTCCAAGGATCCATAGTGCAATTCTTCCAAGACCTCAGCCTTAGAACATTACAGAAAAGAAGCCCTTTAGTCCCCTGATGACACTTTTGAGAAAGCACCAAATGAAATACAAATGGGACTTCCCATTTGCTCTACACATAGTGAGGGACAGCAAAACCTTCACTATGAAAGAAACAGAAGAAATACCGACCATATACAAGATGTTGGGGCTGGTATCACAGATTATTCAGGAGGATGAGTCACTTCCACAAAAATCTACTACTGCAAACCCATCTGGATGCAGCTAGCTTCCAATTTTTGGATGCAAACAAATCTTAAGTTTGTACTCCCCTCTAAAGGGGAATCTTGTTGTTTAGTTAGTTTAAGTATATTATTGATTAATTCTTTTTTTTATTTCAGTTTTTGCAATTTTTTTTTGGAGACACCGAGATCACACCAATCTGTTCTGGAACCCAATACACCCAATCCTCAATATTCAGATTAGTAACACTTTCAAAGCCGATGCACTGTCCCATCTCTAGACAGAATTCCCCTGACTTACCCCCATGACTTCCTAAATACACCTCATTACGCATAATTTCAGAGGGCTAAATATGGATGTCAAACGTTGCACAGCTATCAGTCAATATCAAAACTTAGGGGCTAACATAGTTCTTCTTCAAGAAACCCACTTCGCTAAATCACAAATACCCAAATACTGGTCTAGGAGTTATACCCAAAATTTCCATGTGACCACAGATCAGAAAAAAGAGGAGTATCAATTTTAATTCACTCCTCACTTGATTTCAAACATGAATCCACAATACTAGATGGGGAGGGGAGATATTTGACAGGGACAGATCCCTGATTCAGATATCATATTATGCAATATATACGCACCAAATGAGAACCAACATATTTTTTAGAAACATATCTAACTTACTAACCAATTGGTCTCAACATAAAATTATATTAGCAGGTGACTTCAATATTAATATGTCAAAAAATCGGATACATCAAACTCATTTAGTTCTAAAGCCTACAGACATAAGATTGGTCAATAATATTCAAGAAATGCTACTCCCTCACACACTAATGGATGCTTGGTTCATCATCTATGGGAAAACGACGGATACAACCTTTTATTTGTCTGCTCACAAAAGCTACACTTGTCAGATTCTACTGCCCTTATTGAGGTCCTCAGTAATCCATACCTCCGCTTGGTCTGGCCATTCTATTCTCTATCTACACTTAGAACCAGGACATGAACTTTTGACCCCTCATATCTAAATGATCCATTTAGGTCGATTAATTGAATTCTGGAACACTAATAAGGGAACTACTACAATTCAAATACACCCATGGGCAGCACACAAAACATACACAAGGGGGTTACTGATTCAGAGCAAATCATTCCAAATCAAACAACATAAAACCCCCATAGCTCAACTCCATCGAGAAATAGAGAAATTAGAAAACCAACATAGAGTTACCCAGAAGCCTATAGTGTCCTCACAACCCTAGAAACCAAAAGAAAATCTCTGGCGACCATACTAAATGCCCAATCCATGAGAGCCATACAAAAACTTAAAACACAATACTATATATTTGCAAACAAGCCAGACAAATATTTAGAACACAAATTAAGAGACTGTAAAACAAAACATCAAACATTAGCTCTATTCTACTTCCAAATGGTACACTAACAACCCACCCTCAACAAATAGTAGATGCATTTGCCAATTTCTATGGGAGTTTATACAATGGGAGGAAAGTGACACCCTCTCCAAATTTAAAAAACAAGGCATTCTTAGAGGAAGCTAATTTAAAAACTATATCCGAAGAGGACAGAGAACTCCTTAATGCTGCGATCACAAAGACTGAAGTCTTGACAGTTTTAAAAGATCTGAAGATAGTAAAGGCAGCCGGACAGGACAGATTTGCTAGTGAATATTACAAAACTTTTAAAGAAATACTAGTACCCCATATCACAGATTTTTGTAATCACATTTTACAAGGATAAACAATAGCCCCTGAATTATTACAAGCAAAAATATTGGTGATACCAAAACCAGGGAAGAATAATAAATTATGCTCCAACTATCACCCCATATCTCTTATCAATCAGGACCTAAAAATTCTAACTAAAATCATAACAAATAGATTAAATTCTATCCTTTCCTCTGATACAATTTGATCAGGTGAGTTTAATTAGAAATAGGGAAGCTCCAGATAATATTAGACAGATGATAAATATAATAGACTATCTGGGTAAAACAAGAGTGCCTTCTCTGCTTCTATCGTCAGATGAAGAGAAGGCATTCAATAGAATAGACTGGAACTATATGAAGGCGGTTCTTGCTCAAATGGGCTTTGATGGGTCATTTCTTAGAGCAATTCAAATGATATATTAGACACCTTCTGCTCAAGTGGTGGTGGTGGGATACAAATCCAAAATTTTCCCAATACGAAATGGAACGAGACAGGGGTGCCCCCTCTCTCGATTGATTTTTGCTTTATGTATAGAGCCTTTGGCGGGCCAAAATATGAATCTCCCCAGACATCACAGGTGTTACAATAATGGACCAAGAATATAAATTGATGCTTTTGCTGATGACATCCTCTTAGCTCTGACGAAACCTATAATTTCACTACCTAATTTATATAATTTACTGTCCCAATTATCTAACATATCAGGTTATAAAGTCAACCACGACAAGTGTGAAGCATTATCACTGACCATATCACAACATATGAAGAAAGTAATAAAGACTAACTTCAAATGGGCTAAAAACTACCTTAAATATATAGATATCATCTCACAACACACTTCGATCAGGTTTATAAATATTATTATTTACCCATGTATAAAGAAATTAGGAAGGAAATAAATAAATGGAAGACCTACACATTTTCGTGGTTAGGTAGGATATCAGCAGTTAAAATGAACATTCTACCCCACATTTTATACCTATGTAGGGCCCTTCCCATTAAGATTCCGAAACTCAACCTAGAGAATCTACAATCAGATTTGGTGAGATTTATTAGGGGTCAATAAATGGCAAGAATGCCTACCTCTATTATCACCAGACATAGAAGCCTAGGGGGAGTGGGAGCCCCAAACTTGGTAGAATATTACAAGGCATCCAGACTAGCACAGACAGCTTTACTTGGGAGGAACTCTGGGAAACCCTTTGGACCAACTTAGAAGCTAAGCTATTGGGTTCTTCTCACTCGGACGAGATTTTATGGGATAGATCACTCAAAAGGAGAAAGGAAGGAAACTGTAAATCTCCCATTCTGGAATCCACCGGATACATCTGGTCTATTGCGAACAAAACTAACAACTTATTTCCACACCACTCATTGATAAGACCTCTTAGATGCATACTGCCAAAGGAAACTCAAAATATAGTTGATAAGTGGCAAATAAGGGGTTGTACAGGGTTGCGGGTATGCTAATTAATAGGAAACATATTACTTTTACTCAAATTTAAGATATTATAACCCCCTTGAAACTTCACTGGTATCAATATCTCCAACTTACATCAGTTATTCAACATTTTTTAAAAATAAAACAAAATAGAAAAACCACAACTCTAGAGCTTTTAATGAAACACCCACATAGGCCCAAACAAACCAAGAGAAAACACAATTTAAACCATATTTCGTTGGTACCTGAAGCCCCTAAAAACCTCACACATATCCCCTTCCCATAATAGATTATGTTACAGAGGCTGCGGAGCTATAAGCTCATATCGCAACATGTGGTGGGACTTCGAACAGGTTAAAACCATTTGGGAAAAGTTATCTTCCCTACTCAGTGAGACTCTTGACGAACACATACAATTATCTATTTCACAAGCCCTCCTACACAAATCAAACATGAAGATTTAATAAGCATATCAACATCTTTATAAAAATATTGTGTAGAGTCACCAGATCTTGTATAGCAAGGTACTGGAAAACAAATGCACCTACATGGACAGAAGTTAAAAATAAAATATCCAACCTACAAGATGTACGAATCAGCAACTAGGATTAAAGATTCAAGAGAAATGTTTCAAAGAGTCTGGTACTACTGGATTTTAAAGGGAGACACAAATTCTTTAAAAACTTTTATATTAAAATATGTATTTGGGTTCCATTAGCTCAGCAGGACATTCCAGAAAATCTCGGTGTCTCAAACTTTTTTCCTTTTTTTTAATTATATATTTTACTTCCTTTTATGTATCTTGTGCTTCATTATATTTATTGTTCTGATTTTCTCCAACTTTTTTATTTTTATAAGGATATCATTGTTAGGTTGTAGTTAACCTACAATTTTTGTTTGACGAAAGGGAGATGGAATCTCTCTTACCAAAGGTCAACTTTAGATACCCCTTTAACTTCTGAATGGATATCAACAGAGACTCCTTTGGGAATGGGCAGGTATCTCATTAACTCCTCATGTTTTGTACAGCACATGTTCTGAACAAAGATTTCTCATTTTATTAGTCTGTATACAACAGCAGGATAATTGTATAATTGAGATAGATGATATCAACTTGTCAGGTATTTGTTTGTTAAACTATGTTTGAAAAATTGTTTAAATAAAAAGATTTCATCATAAAATGACATGCCCTATCTGTATCAAGAAAGTTTATTTTTTACTAGACTGTCCTTTTAAGTATCTCTCCTTATATGACAACATTTAAAGCCATCAATAACAAAATATATAATGGGTTCATAATTGTAATGCTAATTTAAAAGTTAATTTTTATATCCACAAAATAATAATGTATAGGATAGATCAGTTAAAAGAAAATTAAACAAATTAGCTATATTGGTTAAAAAGACACCAAAAAAGTTACATTCATGGGTTTTGGTAAGTGCTTGTAGGCTCTTAAGTTACACTTAAACAAAATCTAGTTATACAATACATAAGAGCCTCAATGCCTCATCACTCTAAATATCCCCAAACTTTCTGACTTCTTCCAGCCAACATCACAACATTTTACTTTTTCTCAGCAATATTATTTACCGGGGTCTAAACACTGACAGTATGCGAATGTGCTCAATGTAATTTGCTCTGTGTTAATGTTTTACTGTAAATTAAAATGTAAATATTTTATATCACCAAAGATTATAAATTATTTTTACGGGCTTTGCAGAAAGAGTATAACAATGTTATCATAAATCTTTCAGTGTTTCTTTGTGCTGATAAGGCTACTAGTATGTTCTAACAGCTGTTTTCAATTCCAAAGAATGCTGACTCTGAACATAAATGTTATTTGTGATGTAACATTAGACATTTTGATGATGCACATTAATATCTATGTGAATTCCCTCACTGGCATAGTTTCTAACATAAATCTAGACAAGTAATTGCTGAAAGGAGAGACAACAAAGAAAAAAAACATAAAAGCTGTTTTGTTTGGTCTTGTCATTTCAGAGATAGTTATATGTACAGTAATAAGCATATAAAATCTTATTTGTGTCGGGTGTGCTTTAAGATGTTATGATACCAGTTTGTAAGATGAAGCTATGTAATTACTGAGCTGTAACTAAAAAGACAAGCATCAGTTGTTACACATGGTCAAAAACACCTCATCATTTCACCTCTTTTAGGAAGATTCATTTGGACAGTGGCAACAGAAAGAAAGAAAAAAAGAAAGAAACTATTGATTCCTAATAGAGATTTCCTGTTGTTGTTCTGTGGAGCTAAATAAATTAAGCCTATTAAAGGAATAGTCTAGTCAAAATTAAACTTTCATTATTCAGATAGAGCATACAATTTTAAGCAACTTTCTAATTTACGCCTATTATCAATTTTATTTGTTCTATTGGTATCTTTATTTGAAAAAGCAAGATGTAAGTGTAAATGTAAGCTTAGGAGGTGGCCCATTTTTCGATCCGCACCTGGGTAGCACTTGCTGATTTGTGGCTACATTTAGACAACAATCAGCAAGCGCTACTCAGGTGCTTAACCAAAAATGGGCCAGCTTCTAAGCGTAGATTTTTTGCCTTTTAAATACAGATACCAAGAGAATGAAGAAAATTGGATAATAGGAGTAAATGAGAAAGTTGCTTAAAATTGCTTGCTCTATAATAAAAGTTTAATTTTGACTAGACTATCTCTTTAACCCCTTAACGAAACACATCGTACACTCGTACAGGGTACTTCAAACACAAACTGGTCTTTAAAGACCAACAACGTACCCTGTACGGCGTTAGGGGTTTAAAGCAGCTGGAAGTGATCCTGATCACTTCCAGCCGCTTTTAAGGTATTGCCGTGATGCCTCGAAATTGAAGCATCACTGCAATACCTTTTTTCAAACACTGTGGCCCTCTCTGCATTGGCCAGCGATGGTGCTGGTCGTGGGTGGGAGGAGCTGCAGGGATCACTTCCGGCCAGCAGTGTCGGATCAGTCCCCGGTGCGTCCGGGATCTGCACTAATATGTGCAACGATTGTTGTCTTGGTGGGAGCGGGTGGTGGGGGTGGGGATGAGAGTGGGAGAGGGGAAAAATTATGTTTTTAAAAAGGGATCTGGGAGAGGGGGAGGCTACACTACAGAAAAAATAAATTATTATATTAAAAAATGCACATTATTTTGAAAAGTGCTAGTACCCAAAATGGCACCCAATAGTGAGATGGGGGAGGGTTAGAGAGCTGTGGGGGGGGGGGGCTCAGGGAGTTTGGGTGGTAAGGGTGGAACCTAAACTGCAGAAAATATATAATTTAAAAAAAAAAAACTTTCTTTTTTTTTATACTGGCAGACTTTCTGCCAGTACTTAAGATAGCGGGGACATTTGTGGGGTGGGGGAGGGACGAGAGCTGTTTGGAAGTGAAAAGGGGGTGGTATGTGTCAGGTGGGAGGCTGATCTCTACACTAAAGCTAAAATTAACCCTTAAAGCTCCCTACAAGCTACCTAATTAACTCTATTTCTGAACAAAGGGGATCCCAGAGAAGCATTTACAACCATTTGTGCCATAATTGCACAAGCTGTTTGTAAATAATTTCAGTGAGAAACCTAAAGTTAGTGAAAATGTTAACGATTTTTTCATTTGATCGCATTTGGCGGTGAAATGGTGACGTGAAATATACCAAAATGGGCCTAGATCAAAACTTTGGGTTGTTCACTAAAGCTAAAATTAACCCTACAAGCTCCCTACAAGCTACCTAATTACCCCCTTCACTGCTGGGCATAATACAAGTGTGGTGCGCAGCGGCATTTAGCGGCCTTCTTATTACCAAAACGTAATGCCAGAGCCATAAATGTCTGCTTTTTCTGAACAAAGGGGATCCCAGAGAAGCATTTACAACCATTTGTGCCATAATTTCACAAGCTGTTTGTAAATCATTTAAGTGAGAAACCTAAAGTTTGTGAAAAAGTGAACGATTTTTTTTTATTTGATCGCATTTGGCAGTGAAATGGTGGCATGAAATATACCAAAATAAGCCTAGATCAATACTTTGGGTTGTCTACTAAAAAAAATATATACATGTCGAGGGATATTTAGGAATACCTGACAGATATCAGTGTTCCAATGTAACTATTGTTAATTTTGAAAAAAAATGGTTTGGAAATAGCAAAGTGCTACTTGTATTTATTGCCCTATAACTTGCAAAAAAAGCAAAGAACATGTAAACATTGGGTATTTCTAAACTCAGGACAAAATTTAAAAACTATTTAGCATGGTTGTTTATTGCTGGTTGTAGATGTGTAACAGATTTTGGTGGTCAAAGTTATAAAAGTGTGTTTTTTTCCATTTTTTCATCATATTTTATATTTTTTTATAGTAAATTATAAGATATGATGAAAATAATGGTATCTATAGAAATTCCATTTAACCCCTTAATGACCGGACCATTTTTCAATTTTCTTACCCTTAATGACAATGGCTATTTTTACATTTCTGCAGTGTTTGTGTTTAGCTGTAATTTCCCTCTTACTCATTTACTGTACCCACACATATTATATACCGTTTTTCTCGCCATTAAATGGACTTTCTAAGGATACCATTATTTTCATCATATCTTATAATTTCCTATAAAAAAAATATAAAATATGAGGAAAAAATTGAAAAAAACACACTTTTTCTAACTTTGACCCCCAAAATCTGTTACACATCTACAATCACCAAAAAACACCTATGCTAAATAGTTTCTAAATTTTGTCCTGAGTTTAGAAATACCCAATGTTTACATGTTCTTTACTTTTTTTGCAAGTTATAGGGCCATAAATACAAGTAGCACTTTGCTATTTCCAAACAACTTTTTTTCAAAATTAGCGCTAGTTACATTGGAACCCTGATATCTGTCAGGAATACCTGAATATCCCTTGACATGTATATATTTTTTTTTAGAAGACAACCCAAAGTATTGATCTAGGCCCATTTTGGTATATTTCATGCCACCATTTCACCGCCAAATCTCATCAAATAAAAAAAAAAGTTCACTTTTTCACAAATTTTGTCACAAACTTTAGGTTTCCCACTGAAATTATTTACAAACAGCTTCTGCAATTAAGGCACAAATGGTTGTAAATGCTTCTTTGGGATCCCCTTTGTTCAGAAATAGCAGACTTATATGGCTTTGGGGTTGCTTTTTGGTAAGTAGAAGGCCGCTAAATGCTGCTGCGCACCACACGTAAATTATGCCCAGCAGTTAAGGGGTTAATTAGGTAGGTTGTAGGGAGCTTGCATGGTTAATTTTAGCTTTAGGGTAGTGTAGTAGACAACCCCAAGTATTGATCTAGGCCCATTTTGATATATTTTATGCCACTATTTCACCGCCAAATGCGAGCAAACAATTAAAAAAAAATTCATTTTTCACAATTTTAGGTTTCTCACTGAAAGTATTTACAAACAGCTTGTGCTATTATGGCACAAATTGTTGTAAAAGCTTCTTTGGGATCCCCTTTGTTCAGAAATAGCAGACATATATGGCTTTGGCATTGCTTTTTGGTAATTAGAAGGCCACTAAATGCTGCTGCGCACCACACGTAAATTATGCCCAGCAGTGAAGGGGTTAATTAGGTAGGTTGTAGGGAGCTTGCAGGGTTAATTTTAGCTTTAGGGTAGAGATCAGCCTCCCACCTGACACATCCCACCCCCTGATCCCTCCCAAACAGTTCTCTTCCCTCCCCCACCCCACAATTGTCCCCGCCATCTTAAGTACTGGCAGAAAGTCTGCCAGTACTAAATAAAAGGAGTTTTTCTTTTTTTTAATAAAAAAAAATAAAATGTTTTAGCTGTGATGGACCCCTGCCTTAGCCCCAACCTCCATGATCCCCCCCCCAGCTCTCTAACCCTCTCCCCTACCTAATTGCCGCCATCTTGGGTACTGGCAGCTGTCTGCCAGTACCCAATTTGCCCCAAAAACAAGTGTTTTTTTTATCTGTTTTGCCATTTTTAAATGTTTTCTGTAGTGTAGCAGCCCCCCACAATACCCCAACCCCCTCCCCCTCCCAGATCCTTATATATTTATTAATTTTATTCTTTTTTCCCCCCTCTTCCCTCCTCATTGGTGTCAGTGGGTAGCTAATCGCGCGCGCGCACGCGCACCCGCATGCGCACGCGCACGCGCGCCCCCGCACGCTCCCGGCACCCGGCGTGCACATTGCACTTACAGGAGCCGGATGCCGGGTAGCGATGGGCCGCCCACCCGCCTCCCTGTTATGCTCCCACCCACCAACGAACCGGCACCATCGCTACCGGTGCAGAGAGGGCCACAGAGTGGCTCTCTCTGCATCGGAGTCTTCTGAAAGGGTATTGCAGGATGCCTCCATATGGAGGCATCACTGCAATACCCTGAGAGCTGCTGGAAGCGATTGCGATCGCTTCCAGCACTCTCTTAGACAACTGACGTACCAGGTACGTCTATTGTCATTAACTGTAAGTTAATGCATGACGTACCTGGTACGTCAGTTGTCATTAAGGGGTTAATGGCAAGAAAAACGGTATATAATATGTGTGGGTACAGTAACGAGTAAGAGGAAAATTACAGCTAAACATAAACACAGTAGAAATGTAAAAATAGCCCTGGTCCTTAAAGGTAAGACATTGAAAAATGCCCTTGTCCTTAAGGGTTAACCAGAAATGTTGCAATGGGAAACTCCAGGTACTTTTGAATTTTTTGTGATACCGCTGATTTATATTTACATGTCTGTGACATTGACAGCCCACTCATTTTCTTTAATGATGGAATGCACTGTTATAGACAAACCTCTACTCTTAATTTTTCAAGACTCATTATCCTCAGGCATGATACCCCAGGATTGGCATAACGCTGATGTGGTGCCACTCTTCAAAAAGGGAAGTAGGTATGATCCAGGATGCTATAGACCAGTTAGTCTGACATCAATAGTGGGGAAGATATTTAAAGGAATTATAAGGGATTATATTAATGAGCATATTCGTGTAAACAAGATTAAGAGTTCTAATCAGTATGGTTTTATGAGAAATAGATCATGTCAAACTAATCTAATTAGATTCTATGAGGAAGTAAGTAAAAATATAGATAAAGGGGAATCAGTTGATGTGATATACTTAGATTTTGCAAAGGCATTTGATACAGTGCCACATGAGAGATTAATGCACAAAATTAAGGGACTGGGAATAGCTGAAAATGTTAGTTTGTGGATAAATAACTGGATAAAAGATAGGGAGCAATGAGTAGTAGTAAATGGATCATACTCAGATTGGACAAAGGTAATCAGTGGAGTACCCCAGGGATCAGTGCTGGGCCCTATTCTTTTTAATATTTTTATAAATGACTTGGAGCTATGATTAAATAGTGACATCTCTATTTTTGCAGCTGATACTAAGTTAAGTAAGTTCATTAGGTCAGAGCAGGATGAACTTTCGTTGCAAAGGGACTTGCAAAAATTAGAAGTATGGGCAGGTAAATGGAAAATGAGATTTAATACGGG
The DNA here is from genome assembly GCF_027579735.1 of Bombina bombina. Classification (NCBI taxonomy): domain Eukaryota; kingdom Metazoa; phylum Chordata; class Amphibia; order Anura; family Bombinatoridae; genus Bombina; species Bombina bombina. The sequence goes on along the minus strand of NC_069500.1, from coordinate 853,108,911 downwards.
AAAATGCAAGGTTCTACATTTTGGAAGTAAAAATAAACAGGCAACGTATTATTTAAATGGGACAAGACTTAACCAAACACAGGAGGAAAGGGATTTGGGGGTAGTAATAGATAACAAGCTAAAGATGGGTGCACAATGCAGGGCAGCAGCTTCAAAGGCTAATAAGATACTAGCATGTATTAAAAGAGGCCATGGGGGGTAGTTATCAAGCCGTCAACCTCAAATACGCTGGAATTCTGCAGCGTATTTGTGGCGAGGCTGATTCGCCTTAGTTATCAAAGGCTAGAGACCGGCAAAAGTAGAATTTTGTGACGTAAACTTCGATCCGCCGGACTCAGTCCGACACAGATCGATTCTTACGTCACTCCAGATGTTCCACACACAAGAGACTACTTTTGCTAGTTATCAAAAAACTAGCAGGTACGCTCGGCACTTTTACGGCCCAGCGTACCTGGTTTTCAAACCGCCACCCTGGAGGCGGCGGATCCCATAGGATCCCATAGGAATCAATGGGAGTCTGACCATAGCGAAAGTACAAGTTCGCTGCTGTCTACACCTAACACCCTAACATGTACCCCGAGTCTAAACACCACTAATCTGTCCCCCCTACACCGCCGCAACTAAATAAAGTTATTACCCCCTAAACCGCCGCTCCCGGAGCCCACCGCAAGATACTCTATACATATTAACCCCTAAACCGCCGCTCCCGGAGCCCACCGCAACTATAATATATGTATTAACCCCTAAACCGCCGCTCCCGGAGCCCACCGCAACTATAATAAGTGTATTAACCCCTAAACCACCGCTCCCGGAGCCCACCGCCACCTACATGATACCTAGTAACCCCTTATCCTGCCCCCTATAATAAAGTTATTAACCCCTATCCTGCCAATCCTGCACCTCGCCGCTAATAAATAAATAGTTTAACCCCTAAACCGCCGCTCCCTGACCCTGCCGCAACCTATATTAAATTTATTAACCCCTAATCTGCCCCCCTACACCGTCGCCACCTATAATACATTTATTAACCCCTATCCTGCCCCCCCTACACCGTCGCCACCTATAATACATTTATTAACCCCTATCCTGCACCCCACTACACCGCCGCCACTGTAATAAATTTATTAACCCCTAAACCTAAGTTTAACACTAACCCTAACACCCCCCTAACTTAAATATTAATTAAATAAATCTAAATCATATTTCTATTATGAACTAAATTAATCTTATTTAAAACTAAATACTTACCTTTAAAATAAACCCTAATATAGCTACAATATAAATAATAATTATATTGTAGCTATCTTAGGATTTATTTTTATTTTACAGGTACCTTTCAATTTATTTTAACTAGGTACAATAGCTATTAAATAGTTATTAACTATTTAATAGCTACCTAGCTAAAATAAAGAGAAATTTACCTGTAAAATAAAAACTAACCTAAGTTACAATTACACCTAACACTACACTATACTTAAATAAATTATTCCTATTTAAAACTAAATACTTACCTGTAAAATAAACCCTAAGATAGCTACAATATAATTAATAATTACATTGTAGCTATCTTAAGATTTATATTTATTTTACAGGTAACTTTGTATTTATTTTAGCTAGTTAGAATAGTTATTAAATAGTTATTAACTATTTAATAACTACCTAGCTTAAAGAAATACAAAATTACCTGTAAAATAAATCCTAACCTTAATTACAATTAAACCTAACACTACACTATCATTAAATAAATTAAATAAACTACCTACAAATAACTACCATTAAATACAATTACATAAACTAACTAAAGTACAAAAAATAAAAAAAGCTAAGTTACAAAAAATAAAAAAAATAAGTTACAAAAATTTAAAAAAATATTACAACAATTTTAAGCTACTTACACCTAATATAAGCCCCCTAATAAAATAACAAACCCCCCCCAAAATTAAAAAAATGCCCTACCCTATTCTACATTAAAAAAGTTCAAAGCTCTTTTACCTTACCAGCCCTTAAAAGGGCCTTTTGTGGGGGCATGCCCCAAAAAGTTCAGCTCTTTTGCCTGTAAAAGAAAAATACAACCCCCCCAACATTAAAACCCACCACCCACATACCCCTAATCTAACCCAAACCCCCCTTAAAATAACCTAACACTAATCCCCTGAAGATCATCCTACCTTTAGTCATCTTCACTCAGCCGAGCCACCGATGGAACTGAAGAGGACATCCGGACCAGCAGAAGTGATCATCCAAGGGGCGCTGAAGAAATCTTCCATCCGATGAAGTGATCCTCCAAGCGGCGCTGAAGAAATCTTCCATCCGGGCGATGTCATCTTCCAAGAGGCGCTGAAGAAGCGAGGTCATCTTCGAAGCCGGGTCTTGAATCTTCATCCCGGCGTCCCTTCAATTCCGATTGGCTGATAGGATTCTATCAGCCAATCGGAATTAAGGTAGGAAAATTCTGATTGGCTGATGGAATCAGCCAATCAGATTCAAGTTTAATCCGACTGGCTGATCCAATCAGCCAATCAGATTGAGCTCGCATTCTATTGGCTGATCGGAACAGCCAATAGAATGCAAACTCAATCTGATTGGCTGATTGGATCAGCCAATCGGATTGAACTTGAATCTGATTGGCTGATTCCAGCAGCCAATCAGAATTTTCCTACCTTAATTCCGATTGGCTGATAGAATCCTATCAGCCAATTGGAATTGAAGGGACGCCATCTTGGATGACGTCCCTTAAAGGAGCTTTCATTCGTCGGTAGTCCTTCGGGAAAGAAGGATGTTCCGCGTCGGCGGGATGAAGATTCAAGACCCGGCTTCGAAGATGACCTCGCCCGGATAGAAGACTTCTTCAGCGCCTCTTGGAAGATGACATCGCCCGGATGGAAGATTTCTTCAGCGCCCTTTGGATGATCACTTCTGCCAGTCCGGATGTCCTCTTCAGTTCCATCGGTGGCTCGGCTGAGTGAAGATGACTAAAGGTAGGATGATCTTCAGGGGATTAGTGTTAGGTTATTTTAAGGGGGGTTTGGGTTAGATTAGGGGTATGTGGGTGGAGGGTTTTAATGTTGGGGGGGTTGTATTTTTCTTTTACAGGCAAAAGAGCTGAACTCTTTAGGGCATGCCCCCACAAAAGGCCCTTTTAAGGGCTGGTAAGGTAAAAGAGCTTTGAACTTTTTTAATGTAGAATAGGGTAGGGCATTTTTTTTATTTTGGGGGGTTTGTTATTTTATTAGGGGGCTTAGATTAGGTGTAAGTAGCTTAAAATGGTTGTAATATTTTTTTAAATGTTTGTAACTTATTTTTTTTATTTTTTGTAACTTAGCTTTTTTATTTTTTGTACTTTAGTTAGTTTATGTAATTGTATTTAATTGTAGTTATTTGTAGTTATTTTATTTAATTTATTTAATGATAGTGTAGTGTTAGGTTTAATTGTAACTTAGGTTAGGATTTATTTTACAGGTAATTTTGTATTTCTTTTAGCTAGGTAGTTATTAAATAGTTAATAACTATTTAATAACTATTCTAACTAGCTAAAATAAATACAAAGTTACCTGTAAAATAAATATAAATCCTAAGATAGCTACAATGTAATTATTAATTATATTGTAGCTATCTTAGGGTTTATTTTACAGGTAAGTATTTAGTTTTAAATAGGAATAATTTATTTAAGTGTAGTGCAGTGTTAGGTGTAATTGTAACTTAGGTTAGTTTTTAGTTTACAGGTACATTTCTCTTTATTTTAGCTAGGTATCTATTAAATAGTTAATAACTATTTAATAGCTATTGCACCTAGTTAAAATAAATTGAAAGGTGTCTGTAAACTAAAAATAAATCCTAAGATAGCTACAATATAATTATTATTTATATTGTAGCTATATTAGGGTTTATTTTATAGGTAAGTATTTAGTTTTAAATAGGATTAACTTAGTTAATAATAGAAATATTATTTAGATTTATTTAATTAATATTTAAGTTAGGGGGGTGTTAGGGTTAGTGTTAGACTTAGGTTTAGGGGTTAATAATTTTATTACAGTGGGGGCGGTGTAGTGGGGGGCAGGATAGGGGTTAATAAATTTATTATAGGTGGCGACGGTGTAGGGGGGGCAGGATAGGGGTTAATAAATTTAATATAGGTTGCGGCGGGTTCAGGGAGCGGTGGTTTAGGGGTTAAACTATTTATTTATTTGCGGCGCGGTGCGGGATAAGCAGGATAGGGGTTAATAACTTTATTATAGAGGGCGACGGTATAGGGGGGGCAGGATAGGGGTTACTAGGTATAATGTAGGTGGCAGTGGTGTCCCGGAGCGGCGGTTTAGGGGTTAATACATTTATAAGACTTTCGGCGGGGTCTAGGAGCGGCGGTTTAGGGGTTAGTAACTTTATTTAGTTGCAGGGGGCTCCGGGGGCGCCAGTATAGGGGGTAGAACAGTGTAGTTTAGTGTGAGTGCTTAGTGACAGGCTAGCAAGAAAGCTGTCAAACAGCCGAAGAGCAGCGAGATCAGATGAGTGATAACTCTCACAGTCCGCTGCTCATCGCCCCGCGGCTTTTTGACAGCTTTACTTGATAACTTAGGCGTATTTTTTCAGGTCCGTGGCGGCGAAGGTAGGCGAGCTTAGGCGGGCGTATTGGGCCGGCGAAGGCAGGAAAGTTGACACGATGATAACTACCCCCCCATTGACTCAAGGGAGGAAAGCATAATTCTGTCACTATATAAAGCCCTAGTAAGACCTCACCTTGAGTATGGAGTGCAGTTCTGGGGACCAATCACAAAAAAAGATATTGCAGAACTAGAAAAAGTTCAGAGAAGGGCCACAAAGCTAATAAGGGGATTGTAGAATTTAACCTATGAGGAGAGGCTAGCCAAACTGGGCCTGTTTTCTTTAGAAAAAAGGCGCTTAAGAGGTGACATGATTACTTTATATAAATATATTCAAGGCCCATATACAGAGATGGCAGAAGCTCTGTTTATTCCAAGAAAATTGTTTGTAACCAGAGGTCACAATTTAAGGTTGGAGGAAAGGAGATTTAATCTCCTGCAATGGAAATGTTTTTTCACTGTAAGAGCAATAAAATTGTGGAACTCATTACCAAAGGAGGTAGTGAATGCCAATACCCTAGATACATTTAAAAATTATTTGGATACATTTCTGTCTATAAACAAAATTCAAGGATATGATTGCTAGTATTAAATGGGTCACCTTTTAGTGGGATTATTTAAGCTTAACTGGAGCTTTTTGTATATATTTTAGATTTGTATAAGTTGAACTCGATGGACTTCAGTCTTTTTTCAACCTCATCTACTATGTTACTATGCTAATATAAACAAATGTACATACTTTTAGACCTATATGTGTTAAACAAACACACACACACTTCAAGATTAAAGGGACATAAAACCCAAACGCATGCAATTTTAAACAACTTTACAAGTTTCTCTATTATCTCATTTGCTTCACTCTTTGTGAAAAATTGTATTCTCATTTTTTATTAAACACACACACATTTAAAGGGACAGGAAACCCAAAAATGTTCTTTCATGATTCAGATAGAGAATATAATTTTAGACAACTTTCCAATTTACTTCTATTATTTAATTTTCTTTGTTCTCTTGTTATCCTTTTCTGCTCAGGAGCAGCAGAGAACCTAGGTTCTAGCTGTTGATTGGTGGCTGCATATTGTGATCAGTTAGAAACCATTAGTGCATTGTTGCTCCTTCAACAAATGATACCAAAAGAATGAAACAAATTAGATAATAGAAGTAAATTAGAAAGTTGATTAGAATGTTATTCTTTATCTGAATCATTAAATAAAATGTTTGGGTTTCATGTCCCTTTAATGTAATATGTAGATATATAAATAATGTGTTATTAATTTATATAAGAGAAATAATGGAAAAAGCATGCACTTCTGTTTTTCTATGTATTCAAGGTAACAGATAATCTCAGACCAAAGGAGTCAGCACATATAAAATCAAATCTTCAAGACAGAACATTCAACAATTACGTGTAAATGTTTCAGGCAGTAAATACAAAAAGTAAAAGTCATTTGAAAAGTAATAAATGTTACAAACAAAAACTTTATCAGATGTGGTAAATGCCACAAAGAAATGTAACTTTATCAAAGTAAATAAGTATATGTATAACATGAAACCTAAAATGTTTCTTTCATGATTCAGACAGAGCATACAATTTTGAAACAACTTTCCAGTTTACTTCTATTAAAAAAATGTGCTTAATTTTCTTGGCATCCTTTTTTAAAAAGCATACCTAGGTAGTCTCAGGAACAACAATACACTATGTGGAACTAGCTTCTGATTGGTGACTTTACATATATTCCTCTTGTCATTGGCTCACCAAATGTGCTAGGTCTGAGTAGTGCATTGCTGCTCCTTCAACAAATGATGACTTCACAGAAGTAAATTGGAAAGTTGCTTATCACTGTATCATCACTGTAACGTATGGTTGAATTGAGGGCAGCATTCAGAATGACCAACAGCTTACATAATACACCTTTTTCCAGTTTGGAATGTTGTTCACCTCTTTCCATATGTACTCCCATAAATCAGGGTTATTCCATAAGGGCTTGCCAAGAACTTGCCAATTATTCAATAACCATTTTGGTAACCATGATGTCAATACTTTAAATTAGGCCAAGCTGTCTGTATAAATCTATACTGTGTTATGTACGGAGTCTTCTAAAAAATTGGATAGCATATGCCTGGAGTCTCCATAGCCAGCTCTTAGGGTAATAGCAAACCCCCTAATACCCACTAGCTAGACTCAATGTACAACAACTTAGCATGAGTGTAAACCCCTCTACTCATGCTACATGTTTTGCTATGGATGCAGGTTAACAGATAGAGGTAAATTGATCATACCCAGGGCGGACATGATTTGCTATAGCGAATCATATACGCTGTCGGCATTTATCATTGCACAAGCAGTTCTGGTGAATTGCTTGAGCAATGCTGCCCCCTGCAGATTCTTGGCCAAACGGCCGCTAGCAGGGGTGTCAATCAACCTGATCGTCTTAAGACTGCTGCTTCTTAAGGCTTGCGCAGTAACAGATGTATTCAGGGCCATACGACCCTGAATAAATTAGCCCCATAACCTCAGAGGCAGTCAGCATACATAAACTTACTTTAATAAAGCCAGTAAATTCAACAATTCAGTGTTACTGTATCAGAAATGTAACTAGAGGTAGTAAAATCTAGCCGATAGATTCTGATAGCAGATTATAAAAATGTAAAAATTAGCAATAAAATCAGATGTCTCTACATTAGAAAGAGGAATATTTCTTTATATTATTAAGAGTTGATAGCAGTAGTGAAAGGCTGCAAGGGATTTCAGTAAAGATGTACTGTTACCAAAAGACGCTTGTTAAATAATAAGTTTGGATTTGACAAAGACAGTAGAATCCCATGCAAAGTTGTCATTTTTAACAAAGGTGAAGATGAATTTGTATCAAATCAAGCTGATGAGACTTTAAAATTAGGTGTCACACTCGGCCGCCGGGAAGCTCCGGCAGTTCTCCTTGTGTGCTTGGTTGCCTGGCAACGTCTCGCTCGGCTGAGTCGTCCCCTCCAGCTGATCGTCAAGACTAAGCTTCTTATTCCGGGCTTCCTGTTCCTTTGGTGCCCGTTTGTTTGTTACACTTTGTGGCTTCTGTGAGTAGTTTCTTTTGCTGCTTATTCTTTGTTCCTGAACCTTTACCTGGATTACCTGTTGCCAAACTCTGCATTACTGACTACGCTGTGTTTAACCCTCAAACTGCCTGATAACCTGTTTCCAAACTCTGCATTACAATAAATATACCGAATATCACAAAGAAAAAAATGTGAAATAAATGTGATAACAGAAATCATAAAAGGAAAACCAAATAAAGTTCTGAATCAAGGATATGTCTGTGTCCTCTGGATGAGTTTTTCAGCTTGTTAGCATTCCTCAGTGAGATCCCATAAAAAAGGAAACAGAAAATTGCAACATAGTGTGAATCTGTAACGGCACTTTGAGGAAGTAGTTGTTTTGTAACAAATGACTACTCACATTTGTTTCTATGATATTAAGACAAAAAACAAAAACAGAGGCGCCACATGTGTAGGTCAAAAAAGATAAATGAATCCAAACAGCAACAGATTAAGGGTACTCACAAAATTGGCGGCACTCTATTGTGCCAACAGGAGCAGGCTGGTTTTCTACAGCAAACCAGCTGGCTGTGTGTAAGATCCCCACCGGAGATGTGCAGTATTAGGATTATACTGTCTGCAGGGCTTCTGGATAAGATCCAATGGTAGTCCTTCCCTTCAACTGGAACTGTAGGTGGAATGGAGAGATGGGCTGGAATGCCCTAAGGTTACTGATGTGGAGACAAACACACCAACGCCAGACTGATGTAAAAGTTAAAATTAGTATTTTATTATACAGAATAAAAATACCAACGGTATAACAATATACAGCTGGGTTGTGTGAATATCAATCTCCTAATAAGAGTAAAGTAGCTACGCGTTTCTCGGGAGACCCCGTTTCCTCAGGCTGGTATACTCTCTGTGTATAAAATCACCCTTTAAATAGGGCTCAGTAACCTCATGAACAGTCGTCCCTCCCCTCCCAGTCGTCCCTTGGTGGGATCTAGATTGTCTTAAAAAATATAAAGAAAAGAAACAGATCCCTCGGGGTCTACGTATTTTCCAAATTGTTCTTTTAAAAATAACCCTGAACTTTTAACTAAGTGGTATAACATTTTAGATGAATGTTCTTTTAATCTAATTGATTTGCTCATATCCCATAGACAACAACTGGTTGATGAGGTTGGTTTAGAAATAGATACTATTCAGAAAGAACTAGAAGGGTTTAAAGAACATCCGGAATATCATAAACTCAACACCCAAACTATTAAATCGGTTGATGAGTACCAGACAGAAATTATTAATAACAAAAATAACAAATTAAAGAGAGACGAGGAAGATTACAGTAAAGGTAATGTTTACACTTTCAATAGAACTAAACCCAACAAAGCAAATGATTGGACTGTAGTTCAACACCACAAAAACAAAAATAAAAATAAGAACAATCATAACTACAAGCCATTCTCTTATACTGATAGAGATAATTTGCATAACACCAATCGTTCTAATTTCTACCATCATGATCATCAGTATCCACATGAGAATCAGAATAGGGGTCTCAGTGGAAATTCCCAAATAGGAGGTTATCATTTTAAACCGACCCATTCAGATAGAGACTATAGAGGAACATCACAACATCAGGAACATCATAACCCTAATTACATTCCTATTCATAATAGATTACAGGCTTTCAACCCTGGACAGGATAGTGTATTTGATCATCCTGGAGGGGAAAGACCCTCCACATCCACATCCAGAACTATCAATACTCCATCCACATCTACTGGGGCTTTTTTAGAGAACCCCAATTTAGCACCCCTATGGAGGAGACCGAACCCCCCCCCCCACAAATCAAAAGAAAAGACCTTACCCAAACGGGGAAGGAGAGGGAGAGGGAAAACCAACCAAAAAGAAAAACTCCAAAAACTAAGAAATGGCATATTCAATCTCTCATCCCACACACTCACCAATGACGAAGTGAGAGTTTTGGGAAGAGGCCTTTCATATTGCCCTCCGAACCCCCACAATATATTTGAGCTTTTTGTTGATCTCAATAAGTACACTCGCAAACTGTCTCTGCAGAGATATTTTGCAATTAAAGCCTTGAGAAAGCAAAATACAGAAGGCTCACTTATATTACTTGATTCAGATCAAACTAGAGATCCTTCAACTGTTCTTTTTTATGACTCCAATTTATTAATGGAGGAACTTTTTGAGGGGATAGTACATACCTCTCTGGCACCTCCTTCCACTTTCAATCCTCCTAAGGAGGAAGTCTCATATGTCGATCTTTACCAACAATTAGTTTTGGAAGACCTTGAATCCATGCCGAAAAGAATCATGGGTAAAAAGAAGACTTGGCCTAATGAAGCCAGGGCTCTTAGAAGTCTGATGGATGACCAAAATTTGGTCATCCGTCAGGCTGACAAGGGAGGTGGTATAGTTCTTCAAAATTACTCTGATTATGTCAAAGAAGCTTGTCGTATTTTGGATGATACTGATTACTATATAAAACTATCATATGATCCCACTAAAGAATATATGATAACTCTAAATGCCCTATTGGAATTAGGCACTACATCCAATATTCTAACAAAAAAAGAAAAAAGATATCTTACCCCGGACCACCCTAGTATACCATACTATTACCATCTCCCCAAATTACACAAAAATGAAAAAGTGCCACCAGGTAGGCCTATTATAGCAGGCATGAATAGCATTACCGACAAATTGTCGGAATACATTGATATCTACCTCCAGAGGTATGTTATTAATTTACCATCTTATATTAAGGATACCAAAGACCTGCTAAACAAACTCTCCCTTATTAAATTGGATAAAAGTAAGAACTTTCTTTGGCTGTCCTGTGATGTTGGATCACTCTATTCAAATATATCGCATGATTTGGGTGCTTTCACCACTAAGATATATTTGGATAGAGATCTATATATGCCCAATGTCCAAAAGGATTATATAATTTCACTTATTAATTTCATTTTGAAACATAATTATTTTCAGTTTTTGGACACTTTATATCTACAGATCAAGGGAACGGCCATGGGCACCAGATTTGCCCCTAGTTTTGCGAACCTATTTATGGGGTATTATGAAGATCGCTACATATACCATTCGCAATGGAGGGGCAATCTGGTGTTCTATGGCCGTTATATAGATGATCTGATTTTTATTTTCGATGGCACGGAGTCAGAAGCCTTGGGGTTTGTGTCACACTTAAATGAAAATGACATGGGTATAGGGTTCACCCACAATATACAAAAAAACAGTATAGAGTTTTTGGATGTAGTTCTTGCTTGGGACCAGGAGGATAGTATATCCACCTCTACTTTTTTTAAAAAAAAGTAGATTGCAACAATTTCTTGCATTTTTCTAGCAACCACCTGACAAGGTGGAAAACTAATATTCCATTTAGTCAGTTCTGCAGATTACGTAGGAATTGTAGTTCAATAGAGCAATATAATCAGCAATCCACCATCCTTAAGCGCAGGTTCTTAGAAAAGGGATACCCTTCTGAACTTATCATTAGGGGTTATGAGAGAGCGAGGGATCTCAATAGAGATCAGCTATTATCATCTGTATCATCTAAGGAGAGTGATAAGGAGGGATTCTCAGATAAGCAACCTCTATTTGTGACCCAATATAACTCCAATCACAGAAGTATTAATAAGATACTGAAAAAACATTGGCCTATCCTTTTAAAAGATCCCATTTTGAAGAAAACCCTCCCATCTCAACCTAAACTAGTCTTCAAAAGAGCACCAACTTACAAACAGAAACTGGCCCCTAGTAAGGTGGTAATGTCAAAAAGGAAACCGGTCAATACCTTTAGATCGGGAAACAGGTTCCATAATAACCATATCTTTAATAAGATAGGAGCCTTTAGATGTGGCAAAAAACTATGTTACATGTGTAAACATATAACACACGGATGTGATTATATACTATCTCATAACACAGGGGAAAGGGTCCCCATTAAAAGCCGACTATCATGTGACTCCATCTACGTAATCTATGTACTGTCTTGTAAATGTGGGATGCAGTACATAGGCAGGACCTGTAGGAAAATTAGAACCCATTGGAGTGAACACCTGAGAAATATAAAATCAAAATCTCTAAAACATAGTGTTTCAAGACATATGTGTGATAAATATATCCCAGGGAAATGTTCCTTCAGAATTACTCCATTAGAAGGGATTCCACAAAGCAATCTGTACAATAGGTTCTCAAAACTGAGACAAAGGGAAACCTATTGGATATATAAATTTAATAGTCTATTCCCCACAGGTCTCAACGAAGTTATTGATTCTGCAGCTTTTTTGTAAATTCATATTAGGATCTATAGGATAGGGTCATATGGGATTTATTTTATGTTTATTATAAATATGATGTTTATATTATTCTTTTATAACCATGTATATTTATGTATATTTGTTAGTTGGATTAATTTTAAAATACCATGTTCATTTTTTAGAATCAACTGTGATTCAGATTAATTTTATGCTTAAGTATTATGTGTATATATTAACATTTCTATGGAATCATGTTTATTCACTGTCTGGATTTTCCCCACTGTCTGGACTTTCCCCACTTTTGTTGCTGTTGGTACTATGATATATCATTTATATTATTGACCTTATCTCTAATTACATATTCCCCATACCAAATCATGGTACACTCACTACAATTCATATTAATTCACTATATATATTAATTGCACACCAGGGATCACAACACATTTATAATACACATATATTTATAGCTTCATTAGTTATTCACATATTTTCACACTCTACTCTTTGTTCCGCTCTAGGATAGTATACAACTACGTATACATATTCGCATATATATTTGTGGGTACACACACATATACATATTCCCATTATAGCAAATTACATTCATATGTATGGGAATAGACACGTGTAAAATCCCGGAGCGAACAATATATCAAACATATATTCCATTCACCTCACTATACATCGCAATACTAGTATATGGCTAGTTTTTGCGATTAAGTATTTCATGTCACATTGCACTTTTAGACAAGTAGATAACTACTTACACAGTGTTATTTCTACTTATACTCCATTGGTTACTAACACCCAATAGTGGTTACCATGGAGTTTTCTTATTTTTACTGATCGCGCTGAGCCGAGTACACATGGTCTCTGGCGGTCAGGTGAGCACACGTCACTATTTGTTTACACTTGTAGTTGCGGACAACCGGAATCATGTGACCATTTGTCACTTCCGGTTTTCCCCTAGTGATGAGCATCGCACACTATCTTGAACACCTGATGACTCAAACACAAACCCACTAAATGGAGGCATATTATTGGTCAATTACGAAAACCATGCTTTGTTTGTTTACTTACATGGCAATACACGGCGATGCACATTAGTCACGATCGAGACCAATTATCTTAGATTAGAGTTCACACTTTAACACACAATCATTTATAACAGGATAAACTTGGTTACTTTTATTATTATAATTATTAGCAGACATTGATCACTATAAATTCAATCTTAATTACAACAGCAATTGGGTGTAGTAGGAAAGGAAGGATTTGATTGGATATTGTTTGGGAAGGAAGGGGAGGGACGACTGTTCATGAGGTTACTGAGCCCTATTTAAAGGGTGATTTTATACACAGAGAGTATACCAGCCTGAGGAAACGGGGTCTCCCGAGAAACGCGTAGCTACTTTACTCTTATTAGGAGATTGATATTCACACAACCCAGCTGTATATTGTTATACCGTTGGTATTTTTATTCTGTATAATAAAATACTAATTCTAACTTTTACATCAGTCTGGCGTTGGTGTGTTTGTCTCCACATCAGTAACCTTAGGGCATTCCAGCCCATCTCTCCATTCCACCTACAGTTCCAGTTGAAGGGAAGGACTACCATTGGATCTTATCCAGAAGCCCTGCAGACAGTATAATCCTAATACTGCACATCTCCGGTGGGGATCTTACACACAGCCAGCTGGTTTGCTGTAGAAAACCAGCCTGCTCCTGTTGGCACAATAGAGTGCCGCCAATTTTGTGAGTACCCTTAATCTGTTGCTGTTTGGATTCATTTATCTTTTTTGACCTACACATGTGGCGCCTCTGTTTTTGTTTTTTGTCTTAATATCATAGAAACAAATGTGAGTAGTCATTTGTTACAAAACAACTACTTCCTCAAAGTGCCGTTACAGATTCACACTATGTTGCAATTTTCTGTTTCCTTTTTTATGGGATCTCACTGAGGAATGCTAACAAGCTGAAAAACTCATCCAGAGGACACAGACATATCCTTGATTCAGAACTTTATTTGGTTTTCCTTTTATGATTTCTGTTATCACATTTATTTCACATTTTTTTCTTTGTGATATTCGGTATATTTATTGTAATGCAGAGTTTGGAAACAGGTTATCAGGCAGTTTGAGGGTTAAACACAGCGTAGTCAGTAATGCAGAGTCTTAATATCATAGAAGCACATCATCCCCTTGGGTGACGACAGAGAGCGGCCTATCAACCTTTGGGACGTCTGAGGATATCTATTGGACTTAACATATCTGGCTTGTCTATTTTTTCATTCATTATTTTATTTTGTATCATATTATTTTTTATTGTTTTTATTTTGCACATACAATGTATATTATATATCATATTGTTTTTATGTTTGTCTGATTCTAGCGCCTCTTATAGAAGCTCAGTGATTTTTATCACGGTTGCTTCTTTATTTGTTACTCACATTTGTTGGAGCTTTCGACTAAGCTCAAGGATATGCGCACTCCCACTTTATACTGATGGGAAAACAGTACACTAGGCAAAACATGGATACAAATTTATTTTAAAATATATAAAAGCGTCACATAAGCCTTGATAACACCACAATGTAAGGGTACAAAAGCAGATATGCTGTAACAAATGCTTCAAATCGCCAAACTTGCAAAGAGGTAAATGGATCAGCAGGAGTGTTACCAGCTGAAACCAAAACCTCTTTAGTAGCAAGACAATAGCGCTAAGCCCCCAGGTGTCCTGGCTAGTGTAGAGACGCAATAAAACTCAATATAGAACAGTTCAGTTCCTACTCTGCATTACTGACTATGTTGTGTTTAACCCTCAAATTGCCTGATAACCTGTTGCCAAACTCTGCATCATTGACCACGATGTGTTTAACCCTCAGACTGCCTGATAACAAGTTGCCAAACTCTGCATTATTGATCACGCTGGTGATTAATAATGCAGAGCAGTGCAAGTGAGGGCTTTGTATGTAAGAGTGAGAATTTTGTGTTTAATCCTGGAGGCAAGCAGAAGCCAGTGAAGGGATTGGCAGGGAGGTGCATCAGATGAAGAGCAACGTGTAAGAAAGATGAGCCTGTCAGAGGCATTCATTATGGATTGTAAAGTAACTAGGTGGCAACTAGGGGGACCAAAAAAGATGGAGTTGCAGTAGTCGAGGCAGGAAAGGATGAGAGAGTGAATTAAAATCTTAATTGTGGAGGTGGAGATTTTGAAAGAAGGCGTGGAGATTTTGGAAGAAGGGGGGAAATAAGGAGCTTAGTTTTGGAGAGTTTTAGCTTAAGGCAGTGAAAGGAAATCCAAGATGACATATGAGAAAGACAGTTAGTGACACGGGATAGCGAGGAAGGAGATAGGTCTTGTGCAGAGAGGTAGATTTTGGTGTTGTCGGCATACAACTGAAAGTGAAACCCAAATGTTTTCTTTCATGATTTAGGAATTCATGGTTAAGGAACCTAATGATGACGTGTAGATTGAGAAGAGAAGGGCACTGAGGACAGAGCCTTGTGGAACCCCTCAGAAAGTGGTAACTGAGCAGAGGATGCCCCAGAGAAGGCTACACTTAAGGTACGGTTAGACAGATAGGAAGAGAACCGCGAGAGAGCTGTGTCAAAAATGCTGAAGGATTGGAGGGTTTGGAGCAAAAGAGGGTGGTCGACAGTATTAAAAGCTGCAGACAGATCAAGGAGGATAAGCAGAAAGAAGTAGAGAAGTGACCCTTCTCTCTGCTTATCCTCCTTGACCCACTGCAATCTGGATTTCGCCCCATCACTCCACAGAGACAGCAATCATTAAGGTTACCAACAACCTACTTATAGCTAAATCCAAAGGGATGGGGCGAAATCCAGATTGCAGTGGGTTAAGGAGGGAGATTAATGTAAGGATATGGGATAGACATGCATATACTAGCTTTTCAATAAGCTTTGGGACAAGAGGGGGTAGGAAAACAGGGCAATAGTTAGATGGGGAGGTTGGATCGAGAGACATAATACATCAGATCTTTTCTGTTTTGTTTTCTTTCAGTTTAAAAAGACAAATAAAGTTTATTAGATAAAAAGTTGGAAAAATGTTTTATTGACAGGGACATTAACTAAATAAACACTAGGTAGAATGATGCATTCAGAGAATAGATTAGTCTGAGAATATTTACCTATGGATATATTTTTTAAAGTTTTATTAGCGGTTTAAATATTGACAAAATAAGTGTAAAATTGTAGTGTATATAAAACAATGGGAGCTGCCATTTTGTTACCTTCTCCGCTGTGGCCAATTAGAGACAGTTATAAATCGGTCACTAGAGTGAGCAGCCAATGGATGTGTGGAATATAAAAGTGTTCTGCACTTCCTGAACTGAAAAACTCACAAAAATTCAGAATAGAATTACAGGAAAAGGAGACAAAATAAATAATGTAAGTATATTGCTGAGTTATATATATAAATTATCATTTTATATTACCATTTCAAACAACTAGATTCCGAGTTTTGCGGTAAGGTAAAAAAAGCAGCGTTAACAGGTCCTATTGCTGCTTTTTTACGCCCGCTGGTATTATGAGTCTTGCAGATTTAGGGACATGCGCACTTTTTTGGCCTTACCGCAAATCAACTTAAGCAAATTGCGTATAGTCTTTTTTTCTATGAGACTTTCATAGCGCCGGTATTATGAGCTTGTCTTGGGAGGCCAAAAAGTGAGCGGTACAGCCTACCCCATCAAGATTCGTACCGCATTTTAAAGTCAGTAGTTATGAGTTTTACACTACAATGCTGTAGCATAAAACTCATGACTAAAGTGCTAAAAAGTACACAAACACCCATAAACTACCTATTAACCTCTAAACCGAGGCCCTCCCGCATCGCATACACTGAAATAAAATTATTAACCCCTAATCTGCCACTCCCGACATCGCCGCCACTATAATAAACATATTAACCCCATTGCACTCTTGCATCGTAAACACTAGTTAAATATTATTAACCCCTAATCTGCTGTCCCTAACATCGCCGCCACCTTCATACATTTATTAACTCCTAATCTGCCGCCCTCAACGTCGCTGCCACTATATTAAATGTATTAACCCCTAAATCTAAGTCTAACCCTAACACCCCCTAACAAATATAATTTAAATAAATCTAAAGAAAAATTACTATCATTACCTAAATTATTCAAATTTAAAACTAAATACCTACCTATAAAATAAACCCTAAGCTAGCTACAATATAACTAATAGTTACATTGTATCTAGCTTATGGTTTATTTTTATTTTACAGGCACGTTTGTATTTATTTTAACTAGGTAGAATAGTTACTATATAGTTATTAACTATTTACTAACTACCTAGCTAAAATAAATACAAATTAACCTGTAAAATAACACCTAACCTTACGCTACAATTAAATAAATTACCTAAATTAAATTCAATTCCCTAAATTAAATACAATTAGCTAAATTACAAAAAAAACTCCACTAAATTACAGAAAATAAAAAACAAATTACAAGATCTTTAAACTAATTACACCTAATCTAATAGCCCTATCAAATAAAAAAGCCCACCCAAAATAAAAATAAAAACCTAGCCTAAACTATCAATAGCCCTTAAAAGGGCCTTTTGCAGGGCATTGCCCCAAAGAAATCAGCTCTTTTACCTGTAAAAAAAAAAATACAAACAACCCCCCCAACAGTAAAACCCACCACCCACACAACCAACCCCCAAATAAATCCCTAACTAAAAAAACTAAGCTCTTCATTGCCCTGAAAAAGAAATTTGGATGGACATTGCCCTTAAAAGGGCATTTAGCTCTATTGCGGCCCAAAGCCCTAACCTAAAAACCCCCCCACCCAATACACCCTTAAAAAATCCTAACACTAACCCCCGAAGATCCACTTACCGGGAGAAGTCTTCATCCAAGCAACAAGATGTCCTCAACAAAGCCGGCAGAAGTGGTCGTCCAGATGGGCAGAATGGGGAGCTTAGGTTTTTTTAGTTAGGGTTTTATTTGGGGGGTTGGTTATGTGGGTGGTGGGTTTTACTGTTGGGTGGGTTGTTTGTATTTTTTTTTACAGGTAAAACATCTGATTTCTTTGGGGCAATGCCCCGCAAAAGGCCCTTTTAAGGGCTATTGATAGTTTAGTTTAGGCTAGGGTTTTTTTTTATTTTGGGTGGGCTTTTTTAATTTTGATAGGGCTATTAGATTAGACAGGATAGGTTTTATTTTACATGTCAATTTGTATTTATTTTAGCTAGGTAGTTAGTGAATAGTTAATAACTATTCTGCCTAGTTAAAATAAATACAAACTTGCCTGTAAAATAAAAATAAACCCTAAACTAGATACAATGTAACTATTAGTTATAGTATAGCTAGTTTAGGGTTTATTTTATAGGTAAGTATTTAGTTTTAAATAGGAATTATTTAGGTAATGATAGGAATTTGTATTTAGATTTATTTTAATTATATTTAAGTTAGGGGGTGTTAGGGTTAGACTTAGATTTAGGGGTTAATAAATATAATATAGTGGCGGTGACGTTGGGGGCAGCAGATTAGGGGTTATTAAATGTAGGTAGGAGGTGGCGATGTTAGGGGCGGCAGATTAGGGGTTAATAATATTTAACTAATGTTTGAGATGCGGGAATACGGCAGTTTAGGGGTTAATATGTTTATTATAGTGGAGGCGACATTGGGGGCGGCAGATTAGGGGTTAATAACATTATGTAGGTGTTGGCGATGTTGGGGGCAGCAGATTAGGGGTTCATAAGTATAATGTAGGTGGCGGCGATGTCCGGAGCGCTAGATTAGGGGTTAATAAGTATAATGCAGGTGTCGGTATAAGTGTAAGATTAGGGGTGTTTAGACTCGGGGTTCATGTTAGGGTGTTAGGTGTAAACATAAAATGTGTTTCCCCATAGGAATCAATGGGCTGCGTTACTGAGCTTTACGCTGCTTTTTTGCAGGTGTTAGACTTTTTCTCAGCCGTCTCTCCCCATTGATGTCTATGGGGAAATCGTGCATGAGCAAGTACAACCAGCTCATCACTGACTTAAGCAGTGCTGGTATTGGTCGTATGGAGCACAATTTTGCTCTGCGCTCACTTCTTGCCTTTTAATGCCGGGTTTAGAAAAACCTGTAATACCAGCACTGTAGGTAAGTGAGCAGTGAGAATAACGTGCAAGATAACACTGCACCCCTCATAACGCAAAACTCGTAATCTAGCCGAAAGTGTTTAATGTCCCTATAAAGTAGCAATGTAACAATTTAATAATGTCAGAAACAATTTTTAATTCTGTACTTTTTATTTAACATGTATTTGTATATATGAAAATGATATACATACACAAAATGTTGTGTTTGTTTGCTAGTTACTTCTCTTTGTTAAAACAAAATATATTATTTATTAGGTTTTAACTTGCAAGAAAAGATTCCAAAGTAAGAGCGGCATGTTAAAAATCTTTGTGCTACTTTATCTCTCTTACTTCAGCTGTTGTAATCAATTCACCAATAGGTTGCAGCTGAACCTTTAAAAATATATCATTGATCATATTGTGCTCTTAATGGCATATGGCTTTTTTTTGTTCTTGAAACAATATAAACAAAAACAGCTACTAAATAAGACATACAACTGTAAGGTCCTGGTAATGATTATTTAAACCAACCAACTACCTTCTGGGAGAAATAAAAATATTTTAATATGCAAATCCCATCAACAAAACATTACTGGATATATTTACTATTAACAAACCATTTGTAAAAATTTAAGAAGATACACAAATTGTCACATACATAGAACAGTGTTTAAAACACCAATTTGCACATCATAATTAATAGGTATCAACGTTGCCAGTAATGAAACACCATGCGGTCGTTAGCACTGGATTGTAATCATATTGCCTTTGAGCTCCAAGCAATTTCAAGCACAATTAAAAAAGCTATTGTACTTAATTCAGAGGTGCATTTGCTGTTTCTTGTTATAAGCTTTGATGCTGAATATATAAGCATGTTAGGACTTTTGCTGGAAAAATTCAAATTAAAATATTTTTAACCCTTAATGCTTTGATAAAGTATTGGCCATAGATTCCCTTTGAACTTGAATTGCTCTGATTTTCTTCTCCTTGGCAAATGTATTAATACTTCTTGTATAAAAAGCACTGAGCAAATTAACTATATCCACAATACATCAATTGGCCTCATCTAATAAAATGTGTTCACACAGACCTATTTATTCACAAAATGTGTTTACTGTTTCTGAAATAGACATTTAACTGCGCAGATTTATTATTGATATGACCTTTTACAAGTTGAGTACAATTCATGTATCATGTGAATTATATTTAAAGAGGGATAAAAGTGGTTATCAATTTTAACTGCATGTAATAACGCATGCTTTTCCAAGCCAACATTAAAAATGCTGGCCTTCTCTTTGTCTCCCGTTGTTCTGGTAAGTACAGAGTCTATGCTAAATGAAACATAGGCTATTAAAGGCAGTTAAAGTTAAAATGTTGCTTTATCCGACATATAGACAAACAGACAGACGGGTAGATAGACAGATAAATATACAGATAGATAGACAGATATAGGCTGATTTATTAAGCTGCAAATGCAGGCTCGCCAGAAACAAGTTAATAGGCAGCGGTCTAAGACCGCTGCTCCTTAACTCATCCGCCCCGGATGAGAACGAACAATAGCATAATAGCTTGTTCTATGGCTAAAAAGAGGCTGCTTCTTGGGTGGTAACTAGCCATAGAACAAGCTATTATGCTATTGTTCGTTCCCAGGTTGAGCGCTTCTCTCTTTTTATTTATGCAAATTATGACACTTAGGGAAGTCTCCCTAAGTGTGATGTGGGAATCTAGACGTGGACCCATTGCTCAGTGTGCCTAGAGGGATATGGCTGCATCTCACTGACAAGACCGACAATAGACTGAAGCGTATGTCTGGGGTTTTGCCATTTCTCTCGCTCAGAGAGGGATTGCCTGGTATTTCGGGGCTGGACTGTACTGTGAAGTCAGGATCAGACTGATATGCTTCAGGAAAGTTCTTCTCTGTGAAAGGCACATGTTGAGCAAAAAGAGGCTGCTTCATGGGGGGTAACTAGCCATAGAACATGCTATTATGCTATTGTTCATTCCCAGGTTGAGCCCCAGGTTGAGCGCTTCTCTGTTTTTATTTATTTAATAAATCTATCCCTTAGACAGACAGCTTCCAGAGGCTAAAAATATTTTTACATGCCAGTTAGCTTAGATGGAGTGAAATAGCATGATTATAATTTGTAGTTTTATTTATGCCAACTAGCAATGTAGCCTATACATTTCACAGTATAAACAAATTATTTTTATTTTAAGCTGATGCATGTTCAAGTTAGTATCAATTGAGTCAAAATATTACTTTAATTTCTATATAATATCGATTTTAATTGGTTGATACTATTGCATGCATATCTGCTAGTGTTTGGTCCCAATGCAAGGTAAGGGTTGCACTTTATGTTTTTGCAGGGCTAGTAGACATACTAGTTCCAGAATGGCTAGTACCATGGAAGTGTGTCTGGCTAGCATGGCTGACTGCAGGGCACACTGTTCATCTTCTTGACTTAAAGGGATATTAAATAAAAATATATATTTTATGATTCAGATAGAGCATGCAATTTTAAGCAACTTTCTAATTTACTCGTATTATCAATTTTTCTCTGTTCTGTTGGTATCTTTATTTAAAATGTAGCCATCAATTAGCAAGCGTTACCCAGGTGCTGAACCAAAAATGGGCTGGCTCCTAAGCGTACATTCCTGCTTTTTCAAATAAAGATACCAAGAGAACAAAGAAAATGTGATAATAGGAGTAAAATAGAAAGTTGCTTAAAATTGCATGCTCTATCTGAATCATGAAAGAAAAAAATTGTATTTCATATCCCTTTAAGTGCACTAAGGATAGCACTATTTATTTTTCTTTGTTGAAAGTGACCCTTGCAGTTACCTTTGGTGCCAAATTTCTACATGGAAGTGTGTTGCGGTCACATGACTCTCCTGGCTGCAATGAACGTAATGATTTAGCTCAGAGAAAAGCACATCCAATAATAGCCGATAATTCATTTTAAACAATAAGCAACAACAAAAGTGAGCTGGTCAGTCAGCAAATTACAAGGATAACATCCAAGTTTATTTGAAACATCTGTAAAATTTTAATCCAAAAGATAAAACTAGCATGGTAAAAAGTAAGAATCAAGAGTGTGCCCAACCATGGTTCAAGACGTGGTTGAAGTCATAAAACAGTAATTACTCTTTTTCCTTATAGTTGATCAGAATATATGACCACAACGGCAGTCATAATTACAGTTCAAAATAAATAAATATTCTAAAACAGCAAAGCCATCAACCCTTAAACCATAAACATTAAGGTACACATGTATCAAACCTTCAATTGTAAAACTGCCTTATCTCCACTTCATTTTACTAGCATAATTGACCATCCTAAGGTATCATATGGTCAACCTAATAAAAATGCAGGGCAAATTGATAAAACATACGATTCAATGAAGATATTGACGTAGTTCAATTGCCGCCTTTTTCACACATATATGACACTGTACAAGTGACAATCTGACAGATTTCATACCTTCAAGTTGCTCTTCTTCATCTTGAATGGTGCAATGGATATGACTTTACATCCGCCACCTTTGAGCTTGCAAACACCATAGAAAGCAATTGGGGGGGGGGGGGGCGTGTTGGGAGAAACCTGAATGGCAAAATTGAACACAGTTGGTCTAAGATTAATGTTTTAGAAATATTAATAGCCAATTGTTTAGGGCACATAACTGCGCCTTACAGTGGTTTTAATTAATCTTGTAGGAAGATGACTTAATATTGGTAATTAGCGGGAATAAAGACCTAGCGTAAAGTGTAAGGGGGTAAAAAAAAAAAAAAAAGCTGCACCAATCTTATGATAAGTACACAATTCAAGGTACACTTTAAATTGTGGATGCACTGTGTTTTCTTCTTTCCACATGTTTTGCCCTGACTCGGTTCTACCGTCAAACAGAAGCAGCAACACTGTGAAGAGGCACACGAGGAATGAACACAGAAATTAGGATTATCTTTTCAATGTTGGATTGGGACATTATCATTTATTGAGCACATTTCCCATGTAATAAGTATGAACTGCTATTGATATATTTTATTAATACTGCAGAATTTCCCACAATTGTTGATACTGCAGAAATTTCTACATTTGGGAACTGGTTTTTAATTGTTTGTGGTATATTGGTATTTTTTCTTATCTTTAGCGCTCCTTTCCTCAATTTTTTCTAACATTAAAATAAAGTGTTAGACTATCTGATTAAAACTCTCCATATAAATATTAAAACTTTTTTTATAAGTGTTATAAAGGATATGGTATATGGTGTTTGACTGGATTAATGCATGTACTAGTGATATATTTTATAGTATATAATATAAATATAATAATTGCAATAATAAAGATACATTATGTTTAGTGATTGTAAATATAGCTAATTATGTATGACTTATTAATGTTTTAATCCCACGTAGCCGTTTTATAATTATGGTAACAGCACTATGCTTGGTTTTACATTTGTGTACATGCATACATAAGTACATGCAGGTATTTAGTATTTCTGTATATGCCTGACATGTGTCTGTAAATTATATTGATAGACTATGGATGACACTCTATATAATTGCCCTGGTTATGTTTCATACAACACATGTATTCTAGACTATATAAAGTACATGACATAATTATATCTTAAGTAGGCTGCCTGTGTAAAAGATACAAATATAAGCATGGAGAGCTACTCCTATACTAAAACACTAGTTTGAAATATAAATAAAACAACAAAACTATAAATACACCTTTACATTTTTATTGTATTACTATTAGTCTTGGATCCTTTAACCCTTTGAGTGCTAAGCACTTTCCCACATGGGAACTAAGCTGTTCAAAGGTTTTTTGTTTTTTTTAACATTTTTTTTCTTTTTCTAGATCCCCAGGACTTACACTGTTGGAAAGGCTAGGCGATTATCTTTCCAACGGTGGGTCTTGGTGGTCTGTAGCTACTTAGATGCCTGAGATACAGGCTTCTAAGCAGCATGCCCCCTTTTCCTATACTTAACATTGTTAAGTTTAAATAAAGTTGCACAGTGACGTTATCACATAATTGCGTGTGATGTCACCACGCATAACATGAACCCCGTTAATGCCTGTCACTATACAGGTCCGATCGCCAGAGTAGGAGCCCCCAGATATCCCTCAAGGTGGGAGAGTGCTAGCGCCGGCTCTGAGCCGTCGTTAGCACCTGAGTGGGCAACTCTGCGATGGCTCAGAGCTGTCGTTAGCACTCAAGGAGTTAAGGAACAGTAAAAATCATAATTAGTTTCATAATTAATTTCATGATTTAGACACATTTTAAAAAACTTTCCAATTTATTTCTATGATTTAATTTGCTTCCTTCTCTTGTTACCCTTTGCTGATTAGGTTTATCTAGGTAAGCTCAGGAGCAGCTGATTAGTGGCTGCCTATATATACCGATTGTCATTGGCTCACCCATGTGAGCAGTAGTCCATTGCTGCTGCCTCAACAAATGGTACCAGGAGAATGAAGCAAATTTGATAATAGAAGTAAACTGGAAAATTGTTTAAAATTATATGTTCTACCTAAATCATGAAAGAAAATTGGTTGTGTTACATGGCCCTTTAATATATAAAAAGTATGAATAGTGCCTAAGAAACATGTAAATACTATAAACAGGCATGACTTAGTATTTATCTATGGGTTACATTTATACCAGATATTGTTAAAACTCTTTACTGTATTTCTCAATATCCATATATCTACTGCTTTTTGTAAGTTGATTTTTCTCAAATTATTTTGCAAAATAAAGCAGCACAGAAGTCTTTAAGAAAGTCAGTGTATTACTAAAGATAAAAGCAATATGATGCCAAGGTGGTTTTGTTGCCACATTTTATATTAGAGCTAGCACTTAGCCTGTATGAGTATGCACTTAGCTCATACCACTCCATAACCAATCTGTATTTGTCCTACTGCTTCTCTATATCCTTACTTAGCTGGTGTGGCACTGCTCTGTGACATCATGTGACCAGCGCTTGATAAAGCAGATCAGCTTTAGCAGAAACAGTGCTGGTTTGTAGGGTAACTTTTAAATGATATATAATAAGTTGCATGTTATAAACTATTTTTGTTATATGATGGAATGTAACAAATGACAATAGGTAGATCTCAGGTTGTCCAGTAGAACATGGACAGGAGAATAACATGGTTCTGTAGTAATTTTGCATACCACATAGTATGATGGCTACGGTTTAAGCGGCAGAAAAACACATACTGTGGAGTTTATGTTGAGAATATTGTATCATTTGTTTCCACTACCATATCAAATATTGAGGGGGGGGGGGTAATTTTCTTCAACTCATCTCATCTAAATTAAAATTCAGTTTGACTCGAGTTAAAATTAAACTTTGATCACTCAGATAGAGCACGCAATTTTAATCAACTTTCTAATTTACTTCCACTCACAAAACGTGCTCAGTCTTTTTATATTTACACTTTTTGAGTCACCAGCTCCTACTGAGCATGTGCAAGAATTCACAGAATATACATATGCATTTGTGATTGGCTGATGGCTGTCACATGATACAGGGGGAGTGGAAATAGACATAACTGAGATTTTTCCGAAAAATACTACTAATCATTTGAAGTTAGACTAAGTGCTATTGCATTGTCTTGTTATCATGCATTTGTTGATTACAAAAATCTACTGTATTTACTGGTCCTTTAACTGAACGATGGTAGTTTAGTATATATATATATATATATATATATATATATATATATATATATATATATATATATATATATATATATATGTGGTACAAATATAGACAAGACATTTAAAACTAGTGTATTAGATACAGGTTAAATGAATGTAGGTTTTGTTTTGAGTACTGTTTCTTTAAGAATGCTTACGTGTATATATTTTCACCTATCCGAAGAAAAGGGCAGTGTATAAAGTCTGATACATGGTATTCTAGGATATACGTCCTGAGGAAGCCCCTATGACGTTTGGTCACGTGGGGGGTGAAACGGCCGTTGGCGTGTGACGTCATTCGTTTGCTGAGTCTGGACCGGCTTTCCAGTTCACATGGATTACAATTGTGAAGTTTGTTAACGAATCTTACTAACAAATCTGCTTTGCTTTGCCATGCCTTCTATTGACGGTTGCACTCATGGATTCTCAGTTTGGAGGACTTATATGATGGTTGACGTAACGTATTCATAACATAAGTTTGTTACTGTTTGCAACTTAATTTCCTTTTTTGGGACAACAGCGCACACAAAGAATATATGCATTTTAACAAACTGCAATCAACTAGAAGTGCTAATTTTCACTGAACTAGCCGAATTGGCTAAGCTAACACCAGCACTAATTTTGAGCTTATGGGCTCTTCTTTGTATCTGAACTTAAAGGATTACTTTCTGTTATAATTTTTAAGCTAAACAACTAAAATATTGAAGTTAATAAACTTTAATTAAAACCTACTGACCTATATTTTCTCCAAAACAAAGTTTCATAATGTTCTAAAAGTTATATCTTTTATTCGCCGATGATGTCACGTTATCCTGCCCACTATTTTCAGCACTGAGTGTTCAAAATACTTAAACCAATAACTTTGTGTTTAAAGCGCCATTTTGAAACCTAGGTATTGTAAACGGATTGGTACAAAGCAAAGGATACCCACGGAGTGGGTTTGGAAAACAATTAAATTTGCAGACAAGATTTCTGATATACGGTAGAGATATGTTAATGAAATGCTATTGATAAAAAGCGTATTTGGGGTAGTTAGTTAGTAACAGGCATAGAAAATATTTACTTACAGTGGCCCTTTAATACTTCATGCAGCATACATATTTGGTTTAAGGCATTGCAACCCATTAGTATACTTTCTATCATTGTATTGATGTACAACTCCTTTTGTATGCTATAATGTACCCACTGGAGTATAAATATAGATCCCTATTTATAACCATGATAGCTTAGACCTTCTATTTAAGAGTGGTGCTATCCTCTGGTTTGGGTGTTGTTTACCCAGTAAGCACTACGATAATACGCTGCTACTATCTATTGTGAATTTAACACCTTCATGCTTATATTACTACTAGTTACATTAATTCTAATTTAAAACGCTTTTGCATAGATCCTCACTTTTTGGAAACCAAGGTAGCAGATTCCTGTTAGGGTACAGGGCTATCCTCTAGTAGAGGTGTTGCATTTAGCGTCTCTTTGCATATATATGTATCCATATGTTCTGGTTATAAGCTGGCCATGCTTCTTAACTTTGATTGTTTGTTGACTGTATTTTACCTTTAAGGAATAAATATTATATGGATGATCTTTCCCTGTGAGTTATTTTCTACTGGATTTTTTTTGCATCTTTGTGGAAAAAGCACAATAAATTAATAAACTGATTGCATCTACTTGGTGTTTTATCGCCTCTGTTATAGAAATATTGAACTTTTTGAGTGATGAAACCCCTGTCTTTTTAAGTGGTTACAACTAGTTACCCACTTGCATCTCTCTCTTTTTTGAAACGTTTAATACGTGTTTTCCAGGGTCTGCACCATGTTAAAAAATCCTTTAATCTAATAATAAAACATTTTTCCACTCCCCATTTCTTAGTACATTTTTATATATGTATGTATATATATATATATATATATATATATATATATATATATATATATATATATACTGTATATATATTTTGTTATATCCTATTTACATACAATCGAAATATGTCATCTAGGTATGTCTAGAGAGGAGCAAAGATTTTCAAAGGGGGTCAAGGAGCTATTGGTTTATCCACTGTGATGATGGTATGTAATTAAGTGTCAAATTTGGAAATATGAGAACGCTCGGCTTTGGCTTTTTGCGCATGTCAGATACCACATATATTACAAGTTGAAAGTAAAAAGTTTTTGCTCATGTGCTCACGAAGTTTTTGCTCAAGTCCTCACGAAAAGGGTTAGGGCTAAATAAAAAGTTGCACCAAACAAATACATAAAAAAACATGTTACACTCATATATACACTATCTAATAAAAATAATATTTAAGAAAATAATATTTAAAAAGATTTTTTTTTATAAGTGTTAAAGGGTATACAGTATATGTACTGTATATGTAACGTATTTGAATGGAAAGGGCTAGAATGGATATAAACATACACATTTCTAAATATGTTTATGTATGTATATATTCATATGTATATATGTGTATTTATGTTTATATGTGTACATATGTAGATACATACATATAAACACATATAAACACATAAATACATATGTATATATACTTTGGAGCCCTTTCCACTCAAATACCTGAAAACAAGTAAAATCATTTTATTAAATTGTAATATTTAATAATGTGTTTTACTGTGTATGTACTATAAATATTTAACATTCCAATGTTTTTCACATAGGGGAATTATTTGAATGTAAAATATTCATAATTACCTTAGGGTTAGCTCTGTAGGTTGAATGTGGTGTCGGGTTAGCGCACAAGCAATAAGTGTTTTTTTCTAGTTTGCACTCTCCATTGAAGTCTATGGGGAGAAGAAGTTAATGCGGTCACAATATCTGAAGTCCTCAAGTTTAATTTCAACTTCTAACCCCTGCATGTTGAAAAATTACTTCTGGCGGTGTTTGTGCAAAACCAACAGGAGTACATTAATTCTTCATGTGCACAAACCCGGCACGAGTTATATTAAGGTGTGTTATGTAGTTATTCAATTAAAAAATATTGAAAATATGAATAAGCAATGTAAATAATTATAGATTTACTTAACAATTCTAATAATGCTGTGAATATATATGTATTTTTTACAGTATCTATAATAACTACTGTATATATATATATATATATATATATATATATGTGTGTGTATATATATATATATATATATATATATATATTTATTTATTTTTTCCTGGGCCTCATCTCTTGCGTAACCCTTTGGCATGTTGCCTTTTTCTCAATGACTACCTGGCCTGTGACCCCTGGATCTGTGTTCTGGATTATTCTTCAGTTCTTTCCCTGTATTCCACAACTCGACTATTGACTGATTTAATGGTTCCTGATCTCTGAATAGGGATTACTATTCTGATCTGTTGACTAAGAACTATTCTGGTTAATGACCCTGTTCCTGATTTTCCCTTCAAGATTATCTCTACATGTGTAAATCCTGCAAATTACAGAGGTGATCCTATCATACCTTTACAGCTTTCTTGTCTTTGTGCAAGTAATTGTATTCATTTTCTATAGGTTTTGTACTTTGCTCGGTTATTGCATACTATTTAAACAGTGTTTCTAATTATTTGGCATAATTTGGTTCTTTGTTTAGTTACAACATATTGCTTGTACAGTAAATTATTGTTTGTATTGATATTATATTCACTGATTGTAAGCTACATTTGTGGTATTTTCAATGTATATGTTTTAATTTTACTCATATCAAAAGTCTGGAGTTTTGTTAGCATGCTTGCTTGCTGACACAATGGCTTGTCACTCTGCTCTTCTTCATTTTGCAGGGACTTCTGGGTATATATACTTGCCATTTATTTCTCCTGTTCTAACATAGTAACATAGTAGATGAGGTTGAAAAAAAGATATAAAAAAAAAATATATAAAATACAAAAAGCTCCAGTAAAATTAAATAATTCCACTTCTGGATTACAAATTCCTTGATATGCTCTACTTTTTAAAGATTATTCTCTGTACTATAATCTTTGTGTTTTATAGTTCATAGCTTTTATATCCTGAACCTTTTATGAACTTATAGTTCAGTGCATAGTTTTGTTTGTTAGTTCAGTGCATAGTTTTGTTTGTTTTTTGCCTCTTTGTTACATGTCTCTTATCAGGTCTTCTTTGCTGTTCACATTGTCTGGTTCATATAATTACCTTGCATGTTTATAGCTACATTTTGTTATAAATTTAGAGATCAGAGTGTCTCTTTTAAGATTGTTTTTTCTATATTTGTACTATGACCCAGGATGGCATATTATTGTTCCTGTGGAGTATCTGTTATACTGTGTTTTCTTATACTTATGAGTGTTTTTTTGGATATTGCTAGAGTGCTTCCCTTTCTGTATATTTTTTTAAATGTCTGTTCAATATTTCCATGTGTTTCTATATTTTATATGTTTGTAAGTATCATGCAAATGTTTTTATTGTTGCACTTTGTTGCAGGCTGTAAACTATTTGTATTTGTTTACTTATTACCAGTATTTTATTTACCAGATATTACCAATTCCATGTGCTAACCCAGTAAGTCAGAAGGAGTTAAGGGCAGTAAATTCTTGTTTTTATTTTTTGTAAAAATGATTTTTTAAATAAACTGGACCAATTAAACTAGCAATACAGCTAGGGGTTTTCAAAGATAGCTTTATGTCACAATAATAGAGGTGCCAACTAGGAATAAAGCCATATTGTATTTAGTTATGTTAAACAATCCAGAAATAACATCAAACATAGAAGTCAAAGAACATTTGGGTAACAGTGATCATAACATGGTCACTTTTGAAATCCCTCCGTAGTGCTAAAAGAGTTAAACCAAGACTTTAAATTTTAAGAAAGCAAAATGTAATTATTTAAGTTAATAATTAAATAGCATAAATTAGGACAATGTATTCTTAAATAACAATACAGAAGATAAATGGATAACATTTAAAACTTTGTTAAACAAATACACATCAACACATACCACATGGCTATAAAAGTAAAATAAATAAATAAATCCAAGCCAGTGTGGCTAAATAAAAATGTGTTAAGAGAAACTAGGAAAAAAAAGTATGGCATTTCAATTCTTAAAAGAAATTAGTACAAACTAAACATTCCAAATATATAAGGAACATAACAAAGCAATCAGATCATCAAAAAGGAAGCATAACTTTAAAAAGCTGACAAGAAAATATCACCTGAGCATCTCTATGTGAAAAAAAAGATATTTTACCTTAAAATTTCTTCAGCTCACCAGAGTAAGTGTTGTGTAAACAGTTATGCTTCAACTTCTGTCCAGCTGCAAGTTGAAATCTTGTGAGATTTACTGAAATCTCATGAGATTTGTTAGAACTAACTTAAACTGAATAGGAAAATAACATGAATGTGAATGTGCTTGCCAGATGCACATTCCCTTGCAAGTCCTGGGCAAGCATCCTGGCTGGCTACTTAAAGTTTCTTTACAGTGGGGTGTGAATACTTAAAAAAAAAATGAGATAAAATATCTTCCTTTTTTAGGTATATATACCTATAGTCATTTTTTTACAGCTATGCTGCATCACTTCCATGTACTTTAACATTTGGGTATCATGTCATGAATATAAATGGCAAACAATCTAAGGAGGAAAATATAGGTAGTTTAAAATGTAAGAAGGTTAAGATGATTAGCAGTGACAGGGGGAAGGCTGAAGTACTAAACCAGTTCTTTTCTTTAGTATACACAAGAAAGGAACCAATGGGAGAAACATTTTAACAAAACAGAACATACAAGCCCATACCGATAACTGGGTTATCTCAGGACAAAATCTGATAATATCAAGGTAAATAAAACTCCAGGTCCACCCAAGGGTTTTAAGAGAATTTAGGCCTGTTATAGCTAAACCTCTACTCTTAATTTTTCTCTTATCTTCAGGCATAGTACCCCAGGACTGGTGTAAAGCAGACACTTTTTAAAAAGGGAAACAGAGCTGATCCAGGAAACTATAGACCAGTAAGTCTAACATTGATAATGGACAAGATACTTGGAGGGATTATAAGGGACTATATTGATGAGTATATTTGTGTAAACAAGGTTATGATTTAAAATCAGCATTTTTTTATGAGAAATAGGTCATGTTAAACTAATCTTATTAGGCTTGATGAGGAAGTATATAATTGAAGGAGAATCAGTTGATGTGATATACTTGTGGGGACCAAGCTTAAAAAAAGACATTGCACTGCAGAGTTAGAAAAAGTTCAGGGAAGGGCCACAAAGCTAATATGAGGAATGGAGAATTTAAGCTATGAGGAGAGGTTAGCCAAATTAAGTTTGTTTTCCCTAGAAAAAAAGGCTTTTGAGAGGGGTTATGATTATTTTATATTCAAGGCCCATATACAGAGTTGGCGGAAGCTCTGTTTATTCCAAGGAAATTGTTTGTGACAAGAGATCATAATTTAAGGATGGAGGAAAGGCGATTTAATCTCCAACAATGTAAATGTTTTTTTCACTGTAAGAGCAATCAAATGGGATTAATCTCAGTTGGAGCTTTTATTGTAAATCAGGTAGGATCTGTATAGGTTGAACTCGATGGGCATCCGTCTTCTTTCAGCCTCCTCTACTATGTTATTATGTAACTATTTAAACTGGTTATTAAGTTGTTATTATTAGCATTGTTATTATTAGTGATGTTTCTTTATTGGTGTTTCATACTAGTGTTTGTTTTTTTAGCAGGTAATATTGCTTTATTGTATGTTTTTTGTTGCGTTGTTTTAGTTTCAATGAGTTTCTTTGTTCACCTGGGCTGTTTCAGCTAAGGGGTCAATTTATCAAGCGCCGTACAGAGCTTGATGCCCCGTGTTTCCGGGGAGTCTTCAGGCTCCCCAGAAACAGAAGTTTTGAAGCAGCGGTCTAAAGACATGATCCGCTACATCGTATCATATCCGCTCGCACATTAATAAATATACCCCTAAGACTAAAAGTATTAATCAGGTTTATATTTTTTTTTCTGTATAGATTTGCGGTGCTTCCTTAATTTTTTCATGTAAGATGCAATAATTATAACTATTTAGGATTGAAAGAAATGTCACAATGCTTGTGTATCCTAAAATGAATAAGAAATTGTGAAGCTTCAAATTAGCATATTTTGACTCTTGTATGATTTGTATTTAATATTTGCCTGAGGATTACTAAAGCTTTGGTAATATGTTAAATATTAACCTTTTATGCCCGTTACTAATGTTGTATGTAATACCTGATGTTGTTATTTATTTGTGATTTGATTTGAGATTTTTTTATACAGGAGAACTATCAAAATTAATTGGATTAAGGTTTGGGATTCTTATAGACAGATAGACTCACAGGGATCACAGCTCTCAAGACGAGTGCTTGTTCCTTCCAAGATAAAGCACAGATGAAAAAAATACCCCCCCTTAAAAAAAGGAGAAATAGAAGACAGTGCTTAAAAAAACAATTCTCAACAGTCAATCAGGCCCATTTATCAAGCTCCGTACGGAGCTTGAAGGGCCGTGTTTCTGGCGAGTCTTCAGACTCACCAGAAACACAACTTATGAAGCAGCGGTCTAAAGACGGCTGCTTCATAACCCTGTCCGCCTGCTCTGAGCAGGCGGACAGGAATCGCCGGAAATCAACCCGATCGTATACGATCGGGTTGATTGACAGCTCCCTGCTGGCGGCCGATTGGCCGCGAGTCAGCAGGGGGCGGCGTTGCACCAGCAGCTCTTGTGAGCTGCTGGTGCAATGTTAAATGCGGAGAGCGTATTGCTATCCGCATTTAGCGAGGTCTTGCGGACCTGATCCGCAGTGTCGGATCAGGTCCGCAAGCCCTTTGATAAATGGGCCCCAATATATTTACTACATTTAATAAAAATGTAAAAGATGCATAGCAATATTGCCAATAAAACTACCAAAATTGATACTTGCACTATGAATATCACAATAAGGTATAGAGGAAAAGACGCATAGTTTCTGAAAAACGTCAAGAACCGCAATCAAGTAGAATATGATAACCGGACGGATAATCTCAGAGACCCACTACTTGATGGTTGTTCCTGACGGGTTTTTTTTACGGACTGTGTAACTTGACCTCTATATCTTCTTGTGATATTCATTGTACATATATCAATTTTGGTATTTTTATTGGCAATATTGTTATGCATCTTTTAAGTTTTATTAAGCTTAGTAAATACATTGACTGTCTTGAGAAGTTTTTTTTTTAGTTTTTTTTAAGCTTTGTCTTCTATTTCCCCCTTTTTAATGGGGGGGGGGTGTAGATTTTTTAATCTGCCATTTTTCTTTTGCTCTAGGAAGATAGCTGCTGTTTAAATATATTTTTTACTATATACTTGAATATATATTTATATTTTCATTGATAATATACATTTTAAGAATTATCTCTGTATATTTTATATATTGTTTATTTTTTTAAACTCATTTTTGAATATTGACAAAATATAGGCGCTCTCCTATAAGTGTGCTTCCTAGATAAATCAACTTCAATTCATGGATGCACAAATACGCAAGACAATGGTCAGTCAAAAGCATATGGCACCCACATGGAATGCAAGGCCCTCTTCATCTTTAGCTCCCCGTTCCACCTTCACTTACTTTACACAAAGGTTTCTCAACTCCACTTCTAAAGCACCACAAAGATTCCAGCAAATGTATGTTTTTCCTTGTATGAGCACAGATGGCTATTTGCATAAATAAAAAGAGAGAAGTGCTCAACCTGGGAACGAACAATAGCATAATAGCTTGTTCTATGGCTAGTTATGACACAGATGACTATTGACAAGCCTAAGAAGGGAAATTCTTAAAAATTGACCTGTTAAGAATCCTTATGATCTTAAGCTGCAAAACACTGTTTAACACATGAGAAACACATGCACCCCTTGCATTAACCCATCAATTTACAACACATATTCTCACAATGTTAAAAAAAACAATTGAATAAACAATATCAATGTTTGTTTGGGATTTTTACATTTTGCAAACGCATTGTCCATTTTGTAATGATGTTATAAAGTTTATGTGCACTCAGTCTGGTCCATTTTATTTCCATAAATGCTTCAGCAGCAACTGTCCACTATTCCACTATCAGACAAGTACCACCAATTCAGCACTGCTGAAAAAATTAGGGAAAATGCTGTTACTTTTGTAAACCTCACAATATAAAATGCTTTTCTGAATCTGTTAACACCCTTTAATAGATTTTGAACAAATGCAGATGTTATAATAAATGCAGGTATCATAAGGAGTCTGTTTCAATTATTCAATCTTACTTTAACAGTATATTAGACTGTTGAGTGTATTGTTTGTGATTTTTTTTTCTGCTTCAATAAAATGCTTATTTGCTTGAGACAGCTGGAGGGTTGAAATCTTGATCACAGCTGGACATATTTCAGATGTTTATACAGCTTTTTACTATCAAAAAGACAAATGTTTTATGGGTATTACTACTAATATTAGTTTTGTTTTCATGTCTGAGAATAAGGATTTTAATTCAGGACCCACTGCAGTGAAGATACAGTTTTACTTGTAGTGATTGGTGCTGGTATTAACTATTCAGATTGCTACAAAAACGTTCAAAACTGTTTTCCAAGTTAGAATTAAACAAATAAAATAGCTATATCCTAAATATTAAATAGGTTGTACAAAATGTGAATGTAATAGAAAAAGTTACTAGCACCAAGCTTACTGCCAAGATACAAACTATTCTTGAATTGCTTCTTTATGTCACTATTAAGGAGAAAAAAATAGGCTATTCCAGCAATAAGGCTATTAGGGCTACAATACATTTTTTAGAAAGAAATAGTGATACAGAAGAGAAGAATTCTGTGTAATGAAGCATTGATTTTCAACTGTCTGCTGAAAGAAGAATGATTAATGTTGAGGCTCTCAGCATGCTGAATGTATTTCAAACAGTGATACTTACATCAAACAAAACACAAACATGGCACCCCTTAAAATAACCATGATTAATGGTAATTACCAGAGTACCAATCTGAGTTTCAAATTGTGTATTAAAGGAAGAGAAAATTGTAAATGTTCTTAATCTTTTTTCAAAATGATTTTCAAAGAATTCTGGGAATATTTTTAAATTAAATGTTGAGAGCTTTTTATGATGTGATAATGCTTTTATTTTAGTAAACCTTTAAACTAATATCAATATTATAATTTGTATATAAATGAATGCTCATTGAAATGCTTAAAACTTTAGTAGACAAAATAGTTTCACAATTATCATCTGAATTAAAAATTGATAGCAGAATAGAACTATAAAACATTGTAAAATGCATGCCAATAAAAACTTGTACACACAATTGTCATTTATTTTTTAAACTTAAATGAACCATGAGGATCATCCCAAAGAGTTACAAGAAATTGTTGAATTTTTTTTCTTAAAAATGATCACAACATGGGCCTTTACAGCATATGTGTATATGCCACTGAAAAGCAGTATTAGCTTTCACTCTGGGTATTTTTGTTAATGGAAGTTTATTTTAGAATTGCTTCAATTTAAAATTAAAGGGACAGTCAATACCAGAAAGTTTATTTTTTAAATAGATTTCACATTTCCCAGTTTTGCATAACCAACATTGTTATATTAATATACTTTTTACCTCTGTGATTAACTTGTTTCTAAGCATCTTCTAACAGCCCCTTGATCACATGACATTTTATTTATTATCTATTGACTTTCATTTTAGCCAATTAGTGCAGTGTCTGCCACAAGCTACGTGCGTGATCACAATGTTATCTATATGGCTGACATGAACTAGCTCTCCCCTGACGTGAAAAGCAAATTAAACAGCATATGATAAGAGGCAGCCTTCAAGGACTTAGAACTTATCATATGAGCCTTCCTTAGTTTAGCTTTCAGCTAAGAATACCAAAAGAACAAAGCAAAGTTGGTGTTAAAAGTAAATTAGAAAGTTGTGTAAAATGACATATCCAATTTGAAACAAAAGTTTTTTTGGACTTGACTGTCCCTTTAAAATACACCCATGCGGGGGCGGAGCCTGGAGGAGCTAAAGAATGGCCGCATAAGTGTGGAGCTCCAGGCAGTATAAAGAGTGAGAAGGCTAGCAAGGTCTGAAGACAACAGCTGGCAGACAAATAAATCATTAAAGTGAAGTTTGGACTGCATAGATCATTGTCCCTGAACATAATGGGACAGAAGTGAAAGGTAACTCTGTGTCAAGGAGGTTTGTAAGACGGAGCCGCACAGTGTTCAGAGTGGCGATGAGTGTCGGAAGACCACGTGGCGCGACAGTTTTCACCTAAAACCCGACAAGAGGAGATAAGTATGTATTATCTGGGGATATTACATAGAAGGAATCGGAAGCAATATAAGGTGCGAGGTTGGAAGATGAAAGGGTTGTGAGCGATAACGTGACGACATGGAAAATAAAAATAGCGCCAAATGTATATGAATAAACAAACATGAAAGCAGCACCATTATAAGCACTAGGAATTCAATCTTCCTATAGAAAGTGACAAAAACGCCGACCTGATAGATTATCACTGTAGGGAGACTTGAAGTTAGAAGAATAGAAGAAGAGGTAAAAGCTAATTAACGTAACAAACGCAGAGGGCTCCTCTGATGTGGGAGGCACGGATCCTCAGCTAATCAATTTATAGGTGATAGAGGGTTGCGGCCCGTTCTTTACCTCATCCTTATAGAGATATAAGATACCAGAAAGGTAAGTCTTGAGAGAGACAGCATTTCATAAATAAAAACCAAAGAGCTTTGTATATAAATGGAAAGGCTTTAATTGCATAAAGAGGGCTGCAAAAAAAAAAATATTAAGAAAGGGGACCACAACGGCAGCAGAGAAGGGGCATTATGGCAGCAAAGAGGAATACAAAAGCAACGCCATTAGGCAAGCAAACCACAGCTCCTATTTTCTTTAAAACAAGTAGAGGGGAGAGATCCCTAGAACAACTCTCACCTAGTTCAGAGGGGGAACAAGCTTCTGCAATAGATGATTTAAGAGAGGCAGCAAGGCAAGCCCCTTTAACGAGAGCAGATTTAGACAATCTGGTGTCGACACAGGACATCTCCACTAATTTTGAAAAGCTCCTTGAGAAAATGGAAACGCTGCAAAATACAGTAACAAGTAGTCTGAATGATCTTAAACAAGAGATGGGAGAACTTGGATCCAGAGTTAATTCTCTTGAAGAAAATGGAGATGCTCTAGCGAACGGTTTAAATGACATTGTAAATCAGTCAAATGCTCAACGACAAGACATAGAAGATTTCTATGACAAATTGGAAGATTTGGAGAATAGGAGTCGCCGCTGCAACATACGGCTGAAAGGGGTGCCAGAATCGGTGACTCCTAAAGAGCTAAACGCCTATTTACTTAGCTTATTTTGTGGCATAACGGGCAATGAAGAAGAAAATAAATTCCAAATGGAAAGAGCTCATAGAGCTCTACGGCCTAAACCTAAGGGAGATGATCCGCCATGTGATATCATCATCAAGATGCTAAAATATCAGGAAAAAGAGGAAATTCTGACTGCAGCCAGGAGGAATCCTACATTTAAACACCAGGGAAACGTGGTGCAGTTCTTCCAGGAATTATGTTTAAGGACTTTGCAAAGACGGGGTACCCTTAGGCCCCTTACCTCGCAACTAAGGAAGGCCCAAATACCATACAGATGGGGCTTCCCTTTTGCTTTGCATTTTACTTGGGAAAATAAACTGATGTCCATTAAAGAGCCTGAGGAAATCCCAGACATCTGCAGAAAATTGAAACTTGATATACCAGGTCTTCCTGAACAACATTCTTCTGCAAGAAGTGAAGAGAGAGACAGACCGCTTTTGCAGAAAAAATGGGCTAGAGTGCTGGAGAAGAAGAGGAAGACATGAAATATCTGAGATTAATTTGAGAAAGAAATCGTGGAAGGGAAAAGGATTACAGGTCCAGAAGAGGCCGGGAAGGTCCCGAGCCTTTAGGATAGACTTGAGTCTATCAAAGCTAAGAAGACAAAATCTTGAAAATTAAGGACAACTCGAAACATCTGACAGATGAGTATAAGTTTAAATAGTTAAAAATATAATGTTTTTGTTTATTGTGCATACACGAAGGAGGTTTTGTTCTTTAGCTGGTTATTGTTTGATATCTCTCACTAAAAATATGAAACATTTTATATGGACTTCCGTAGAAAGATTGGACATACAAGTTAATGAAAGACACTACAAAAGACATTATCATAACTTTATTATATGTCGGAAATCACTTGCTGCCATCAATTATTTAGATAATTATCAAGGTGATTCCAATAAGAGATAGCTTAATATGTTTAAAATGAATTAAATATGTTATCACATACCATATGAAAGTTATTGCTAGCCTTAAAAATTATTAAGAATAGTTTTAAAAAATATTTATACTGCCTGTTTAGGTAATTATAATGGACTATGTTGTTTTACAGTGAAAGTTATTGTTTATATGTTATGTTTTTGGGGGTTAATAATTGTTTATTACCAGGGGGTGCCATTTAAAAACAGAGGTGAGACTAATAGGGTAAGGAAGACAGGAGATGAAGTTAGAACAGGGACACTTGACGAAAGACAAGGCTATGACCACACATTAGTTATCCTCTCAAAAATGGAAGGTGAGAGACAGAGAGGAGGGGCAAGACAGCTTAACAATGGCGTATAATTTTGTGCTTTTATCACATAACGTGAGAGGACTCAATACGGATGTTAAAAGAAGGACTGCCATGTTACAGTACTTGAAAACTAAGGCCAAAGTAATATTTTTACAAGAGACGCATTTTGTGAAGCCAAATATTCCCAAATTCTGGTCGCAACACTTCCCATTACACTATCACGCTACAGCGGAAACCAAAAAAAGGGGGGTATCAATTTTGATACATAGGTCATTAGATTTTGAGTTAGATAAGGTAATTAGAGATAAAGAGGGACGTTATGTGATAGTCCAGGGTACAATTCAGGGGACGAAGTTAACGCTATGTAATCTGTATGCCCCGAATGAATCGCAGAATCTATTTTTTTCTGGATTATCTGCAATGCTTACGCAATGGTCACAGACTTGGCTAATTGTAGCTGGGGATTTCAATGTTAATATGTCCTCTTTTGGGGGACCAGAAATATTGAAAATATCACATAAACAACATAGACATAATAGTATTGTCAAATCAATCCGGCAATTACTGGAAGAGCAGGGGTTGGTAGACTCCTGGGAGGCCTTGGGCAATTTAGAGCATAATTTTACCTACTACTCACCAGCCCACAAGACCTACACGACACTTGATTATATATATGTTAGCCAGATTTTGGTGCCGAACCTAGTGACATCACAAACACAAACATGTGTATGGTCTGATCACTCAATCATACTGTTGGAACTGACTGGACTTGTACATTTTTCCAGACAAAGATCATGGGCATATAACCCAGCCCTACTGAAAGACCCGGAGATTTTTGGCAGGACTCAAAAAGCTTTGACTGAATATTGGGTGATGAATGAGGGTTCAGTCGATAACCCGGTAGTGACATGGGCAGCCCATTAGGCTGTAATGAGGGGACTGTTGATAAAAGAAAAGGCAGAGAAGAACAAACAAATGACGGCACTAGCTACTACACTATTGAGGGAAGTAGAGCAATTAGAGAAAGAATATCAATGTATGCTATCTGAAAGGGTTTATAAGAGTTTGGTGCTAAAGAGAAAAGAACTAGCTATGTTACTAAATGATACATCAGTCAGAGCTGCTATGCGGTTAAAAGCTCATTATTTTGTATTTGCAAATAAGCCGGATAGATACTTAGCACACAAACTGAGGGAGAGGAATAAGTTCTTCTCAATCCCCAAGTTGGTTACATCTAGAGGGGTGACGACATCGAACCCGCAAGAAATAGCAGATAGCTTTGCTCAGTATTATGAACAATTATACGATGGGAATAAAGTTAAGGTAGGAAATATTGACACCCAGATAACTGAGTTTTTGGATAGAGCCAACCTTAGAACTATAGCGGAGGAAGATATGGAGAACCTTAACTCTAAGATTACCATAGGGGAGGTGTTGGATGTGATTAAAGACTTAAAAGTGGGTAAGGCGGCAGGACCTGACGGTTTGACAGGCGAATACTATAAAGTGTTTAAGAAAGAGCTGTCTCCTCACCTAACTAATATGTGTAATGGGATTATGGAAGGTCAGGAGATACCTAGGGAAATGCTTCAAGCAAAGATTATTCTAATACCTAAAAGCGGGAAAAATGTAAAGTTGTGTCAAAACTACAGGCCTATATCCCTGATTAATCACGACATCAACATTTTCACTAAAATAATAGCTAAAAGACTGAAAAAGATCATGCCCTCAGTGATCCATCAAGATCAAGTGGGGTTTGTCCAGGATAGGGAAGCGCCAGATAATGTTAGAAGAACATTGACTTTGTTAGATTATCTGAAAGCAAAAGAAACTCCAGCTCTACTCCTATCGCTAGACGCAGAAAAAGCGTTTGATGGGGTAGACTGGAAGTTCATGTTTAGGGTTTTGGCGGCCATGGGTTTTAAGGGGGCATTCATACAGGCGTTAGGGAGTATCTACTCAAATCCGACGGCGGTGGTGGGAGCAGCGGGGTACTTATCAGGACATATAAATATTCGGAATGGGACAAGACAAGGATGTCCATTGTCGCCATTGATATTTGCAATTTGTATTGAGCCATTGGCTGCAGGTATTAGAAACATGAAAGAAATCATGGGAGTGCGAATCGGTGCAGAAGAATATAAAGTTATGCTATTTGCGGATGATGTCTTATTGACAATCACTAGTCCTTTGAGTTCGCTGCCGTATTTATACAAAGTGCTAGAAGAATTCTCGGAGATTTCGGGATACAAGTTAAATTCCGACAAATGCGAGGCATTGGCGATCAAACTCCCTACGCATACTAGGAAAGTAATTGAACTAAATTTTACATTCTCATGGGCAAAAAGCTACATCACATATCTGGGGGTAAAGATAGGAGACAATTTGGCAGATTTATATAAGTTAAACTATATCCCTGTCTATAATGCTA
Organism: Bombina bombina; assembly: GCF_027579735.1. Taxonomy (NCBI): domain Eukaryota; kingdom Metazoa; phylum Chordata; class Amphibia; order Anura; family Bombinatoridae; genus Bombina; species Bombina bombina. The sequence goes on along the minus strand of NC_069500.1, from coordinate 853,067,139 downwards.
TCAGAAATTACCTGAGGAGGTGGAGAAAGTGTAATTTCTCATGGTATGGGAAGCTTATGTCCATCAAGATGAATGTGCTTCCAAGGTTAATGTATTTATTTAGGGCTATACCAATTAATGTACCTTTACCAGATTTATTGGCTTTACAGGCCGATGTTCTGAAATTTTTAAGAGGAGATGGGAGGCCAAGAATCGCTGCTCAGATACTGAATTTACACAGACAGGTAGGAGGAGTAGGAGTTCCCAATTTGGTAGAATATTACCAGGCCTCCAGGTTAGCGCAAACAGTTACACTAGGTAAACAACAAAATGAGCTGGTGTGGCCACAAGTAGAAGCGAATATAGCGGGCAGTTCAAAAGTGGCAGACATCTTATGGGATCCAGAAAGAGGTATACAATCAGGGGATTATAGGTCACCAATAACATCAGAGGCAGTAAGGCTGTGGGAAGGAATCACGAAAAAGTTATGACTGAGCAGTGCGGAATCGATATTAAGACCGGTTAAATTTTTATTACCAAAAGATTTAAGGAAAACAGTAGACAAATGGGCAAACAAGGAACTATACAGGTTAGCTGACTTTCTTAAAGGCACTAAAATGCTTACGTTTATTTCTATCAGAGACCAAATAAAGCCAGAGAAGTTACATTGGTTTGTATTTACAAATAAGCTCAGCTATAGTAGCATATATGTTGCATAAACAGAACCATCAGCTCACAGAGTTGGAGAGAATGATAATAAACCCTAATAGAGGGAAAAAGCTGATCTCTCGGATATATGTTTTAATTCAGAAAGCTAAGTGTGACACTAAATTAATAACGACAGATAAATGGGAAAGAAACACAACAGAGACGTGGCAGACAGATGATTGGAATGAGTTGATGATGAACTCTTACAGAGGTGTGATTAGTGCAGATATGAAGGAGAATTGCATGAAGGTAATATTTAGATGGTACCTGACGCCGGAAAGAACAGAACATTTCTCCATAGGGCTTGACGGTTGCTGCTACAGAGGCTGTCAGGAAAGGGGTACATATAGACACATGTGGTGGGAGTGTCAAGGGGTACGGCCTCTGTGGGGGAAACTATCAGAATTAATAAGTAAATTGTTAGATGAGAGAGTGAACCTCACAATGACCCAAGCTTTATTACATGAAAGAGTGAAACCATTTAACTCCTCAATTAATAAGCTTATTCGAATACTATGCACCTGCTTGAGAATATGCATAGCCAGACATTGGAAGGTGGGAGTTCCATCATGGCACGAAGTGTTGGGGAAAATTACAGAGATATATACCTTGTCAGAATTAGCTGCATGGTCACAGGGGCAGCCAGAACAGTTTCATAAGGTGTGGTTCTATTGGGTACTAAGGTCTGGAGATTAAATTAAGAGGGTTAGTAAATTACTTGACTAACTGATGAAGTCACAGATTCAGACAAGAGTGTTACCTAAATCGGGGGGAGGAAAAGAGATACTGTGAGATTGTCACCTTTAAAAAAGGATCATTAGGATTGGTTAGAATACTAATGGCACTTCCTGGTAGGGGTGGGTGGGTATCGGGGGGGTGGGGTGGGAGGGCAGGGATAGTTAAAACTTGATTGCATTTATAAGTACATTGTGATGTGGGTTTTACGATTGTTACCAGATGAAGGCGGATATAAAGTCATAAGATTTATATACTCTAACCTTAAGGTGTATTGTTTTACGGCAATTTATATAAGAACCCATATGTACAAATGTGGTTGTATGAAGCTTATTGTTTTGTTTTTATCTATGCTGTAAACCAATAAAAAATATTTCAACATAAAATACAGCCATGCACATTTCCTTTCTGACCTTTCCATCCCTTTAACTAGTGTGCTACAAAATTGAAGCAGCACAAATAAATATTGTTTTAGTTTTTGTTTTTTTAAATACACCCACAATTCAGTTTAACGAATAGCCAAGTAGTGGGGAGATAAAATAAGGATTAGAAAAAAGCATACAAAAAGAGGAACTGGAAAAATAATTGTGCTTTTATAAAAAAAAAAAAAAACACCATAAAAAGGTGGGCCTCATGGACTCTTGCCAATATGAAAGAAATTAATTTATCAGGTAAATTCTTACATAAATTATGTTTTCTTTCATGTAATTGGCAAGAGTCCATGAGCTAGTGACGTATGGGATAGAAATACCCAAGATGTGAAAGTCCACAGAAGAGTCACTAGAGAGGGAGGGATAAAATAACAGCTATTTCCACTGAGAAATTAAATCCACACAATAATTAAGTTTTTCTCAAAAAACAAATCAAAAGCAGTAGAATCAAACTGAAACAGCTGCCTGAAGAACTTTTTCTACCAAAGACTGCTTCAGAAGAATCAAATACATAAAAATGGTAAAAACAATAAAAGTATGCAAAGAAGACCAAATTACTGATTAGCAAATTTGATCAACCTAAGCTTCATTCTGGAAAAGCCCCAAAAAAGGCGACTGAGCTTAGTAGAATGAACTGTAAAACTCTGAGGCAGAGCCTACCCTGCATCAAAATAAGCCTTGAAAAACAAAAGCTTTAATCAGGATACCAAAGAAATGGCAGAGGCTTCCAAACCATTTCCATACCCCCAAATTAGTAATTTGAAACCCCGATGGAAAAATAGCCCCTAAAACAAGAGGGCTAGCCAAAGAAAAGTGGCCAATGATGGCAACTGGACATCCGAACAAGATCCTCATACCAAACCTGTGAGACCATGCTGATGCTATTAGAAACACATGACACTGTTTCAATATGATCTTGAAAATCACCTTTGGAAGAAAAAAACAAAGGCGGAAAGATGTAGTCAAGTTGCAAAACCAAAACACTGCTAAAGCATCCACCATCTCCACCTTAGGATCCCTGGGAAATTGAGAAAACACATCTGTATAGAGACACCACTCTCCCAGATGTAAAGACTGACGGCTGAGATACTCCACCTCCCAAATGTCTAAAATTGTTGAAAATAGACAGGAGATGAATTCCATCTAAGAACGTATTCAGGATACTTCTTAATTGCTAAGGAACTATGAGTCCCTATTGTTGATTGACATATACCACAGTTGTGATATTGAATGTCTGAAAGCAAAAAAATGAAAAAGTTCTCTCATTAAAGGGGCCAAGCCTGAAAGAGCTCTGAAAAATAGCACAGAGTTCCAAAATATCAATTGGAAACCTCGCATCTTGAAGTTTCCAAACCCCTTGTGCTGTCAAAAGACCCTCAGACAGCTCCTCAACCTGTAAGACTTGCATCCATTAAGAATTACAGTCCAGGAAGGACAAACAAAAGGAGGCCCCCTGAATAAAATGATGATAGACTAATCACCAAAACAGAGAGTAGAGTGTTAGGATTTAAAATATCAACTGTGATATTTAAAAACAAAACTTGTATCATTGATTCAGTATGCAAATCAAAAAGAGATCTCAGATGAAAAACGAGCAAAGGGAACCATGCCCGATGCTGCAGATATGAGACCTAAAAACTTCCATGCACATAGCCACTGAAAGAAATGTTCTAGACTGTAAGTTAGACAGACTAACACCACTTACAATTGACTTTCGTTCGATAAAGACATGAACACAGAATCTATCTAGAAACCCAAAAAGAAGTGATCCTTGTCTGAGGAATCACAAAACTCTTAGGTAAATTAAATCCTCTAACCATGTCTTGAAGAAAACAAAACTTAGTTGATTCATGAGGGATACCACAAAAAGAAAAGTCCATATATATGAATACTGCTCTTTCATATGTATGTATTGGGTAATTGTAAAGCATGTCTAATCACCCGTAAGGGACTCAATACGCTTCTCAATTAATCAACCTCGGAAGGCTGAAAGGACCTCACCAGGAATTGACCCTGCAACACTCAAGCTGCAACAGAGCTTAGTCACAGTGCATTAGCATGCTGAGCTATCTGTCCAACTTTAATAAAGAAAAGTTTAAGCTAATACCAAGATACCATAAAAATAAGGAAGCCCCACAATACCCTAAACAGAAAGAAGGGCACCAAGAACTTTTGAAAAGATTCATAAAGCTGTGAATAAACCAAATGGAAAAGCGACAAATTGGTAAAGCTTAAAAAGAAAATCTCAGAATCCACAAGTGGTCTGATGAAATAAAATATGAGGATAAACATCCTAAAAAATGAATAATAAAAAGGCATAATAGTCCTTATAATCACCAACTTAAAAGTGGAGACTTTAACAAAACAATAAAAAAGTCTTCAGATCCAAGAATGGACTGAATAAACCTTTCTTCTTAGAGATAAAGACTAGAATTGAAATAGAAACCTAAATCCTGTTCCAGCAAAAAGAACTGGCATAATCACTCCTGAAAAAAAATTCATAGAGTGTACTGAGAAAGAAAGATTCTTCCCATAGGAGATCTCATTCTAGAAATCTATTCAAACTCTAAGAATAATATAGAATTTGGACTGAGTTCATCCAAAAACAATTTCATCTGCCCCCCACCAGAAGGACTGGTTTAAGAACTGCACCTTCATGCAGTCTTATAACTAGTAATTATATAGCATTTTTCTCCTAGAAGGATACAAAAAAACGCTTCTTCAGTGCTTACACTCGGAGTTAAGCAAATTAGCAGCTGATAAAAACAGTAGTTATTATTACCCAAATAAATGGTATACAATAAATTGACCTCAAAGGCCAAAGGGCTGTATTAACCCTGCCGGTAAATGAATCTATGACCCTTGGGTCTAGAACAAGCGTTTGTAGTCTGGACATTCACCAACTGATCTACATCACCGGACTAAAAGTAGGGCAGAAAAAAACTCTAAACCTCCAGAAATAAAGGAGATAATAGATATCAAATAAATTATTATCCTAACAAGAGAGAGAGGAGATAATAAATATATTTAAAATCATAATAATATAGTAAACATAATTAAATGAATACATCTAAAGTAAATAAACAGAGTTAAATACTTAAGAATCTGAAAACTGCTTATGCTAACTGTTCAACAAAGGGTGAGAGAACAGCAATGTCAGCCACATATAAAGCTGAGCTAAAAATATAAACAGTACGTGATTGAATATGCTCTACTAAGGTTATATTCAAATTCTAAAGAATCCTGAAAACAAGTACCAATTTCCATAGAAATAGTAGTACAGTCCCAAGACGGAATCAGAATAACAAAAATGTTAAAATCCAGATTTGAAAAGGGTTATTCATTTACGGCTAGATTACGAGTTTTGTGTTATGAGTGGCTCGGTGCTTACTTGCAAGTTATTTCCACCGCTCACCTCCCTATAGTGCTGCTATTACAGGTTTTCAAAAACCCAGCGTTAGCAGGCAATATGTGAGCATTGAGCAAAAATAATCTCCATACCACACTCCAATACCAGCGCTGCTTTGAGCTGGTTTTACTTGCTCGTGCACGATTTCCCCATAGACATCAATGGGGAGAGCCGGGTGAAAAAAAGTCTAACACCTGCAATAAAGGAGCGTAAAGCTCCGTAACGCAGCCCCATTGATTCCTATGGGGAAACAAAATTTATGTTTACACCTAACACCCTAACATAAACCCTGAGTCTAAACACCCCTAATCTGCTGCCCCCGGCATCGCCAACACCTACATTACAGTTATTAATCCCTAATCTGCTGCCCCCAACATCGCCAACTCCTACCTACACTTATTCAGAAGATGGTGACATTTGTAAAGTTTTAATACTAATCGGCTAACTTCAAAGTGACACCTTCTTCGGGCTGTGTTTGCGCTGGATCCTGTGATTGGTACAGATACTAGGTTTATCCACCCTGTGAATTTGGGTCTGCTTTAAGATTGTTCTGGAGTGGGCACAAGGCTGAGAGATTCCACCAAGCAGTACATAGACATCTGTCACCGTGTTCAGGAAGAGACATCCTCCTCAGAGCTTCGTCTGACATCGGCTGTCGATGTGAGCCCCGGACTCCATCATCCTAACCTATTGTTTTTATGTGAACATTTGTTATTTAAATTGCTAGATACTGCACTTTTGTTTTAGTTTGTTTTAGGTATAAAACGGCTGATCAGCGTATTTTATGTGTTTTTTGTTGTTAGTATTTGTAATAAACCATTTCCATTGTAATCCTTAGTTTATTATTTCTTTGGGGCCAAATAGTTTACAAATATTTTACAATATTTCACATGTGTTGCAACTTAGTTGCATTTAATTACTCTTTGACACAAGTCATATAATATTTCCTATTACTAATTTAAGCAGTTTTTTGCAGTGCTGTGGGTTGCAAAATCCTATCTCTTTGTGATTAGGATTTTTTGTGTGTCTGGTGTACTTTTGTGGAGAGAGGGGTTTCTCCATTGCCCACTGGCTTATTAGTGTATCCCTGCGCAAGGTAACACAAATTGTATAGTTTATTAACTCCTACTAATAGCAAACTTCTCCATCCAATGTTATTGGCCTCTACAGGAGAATGAAACCTCCTAGGATCACTAGGACGAGAAGAGTGGTGAGATAATATTAGTGACTAGTTCACGAAATACCTCATAGACACTTTGGTCCTTTTTGTATTTCCCTAGGTTTCTCTCCTTCCCCCTTCCCAAACCCCTTCCTCCTTCCCTACTTTCCCTACCCTCCCCCTCTCCCCCCCTCTGGCACATGTAATATATTGAATGCAAAGTTGAGTTATGGTACTATATATGCTTTCTCTTAGATATGTTATATGCTATAGTGGTTTACTATAGTGAACAATGTAAGCTCATATATAGAGCTGGTAACCATCTCCAAAATATTTGAACTTGACTTAAAGTGAATGTTTAAAATCAACCCCTTTGGTTGCTCCTTTGGGAGAATGTTATATGTTTGTTACTTAATGTTTATTCGGCTATTATTTTATACATGGTACACTGGTCTTGAGGTACACATTCTATATTTTAATACAACTCAGGAAACTTTACGGCCAGATCCGTCCTGGCCTCAATATTATGATCACTGCCTAAACACAAAACAAAAAACAAATTATGGCAACTAATAATAAAACTATCACATTGATAAGCCAAAACACCAAGGGACTAAATTTACCTCAGAAACGATCTATGGCACTCAGGGACCTCCACAGGAAAAAGGGGGATATCCTCTTTTTACAGCAGACCCACTTCTTGAAATCTAAAGAACTGAAATATTTGGGATATCACTATACACAGCACTTTCATAGCTCTTTTGACCACAACAGAAATGGTGTTAGCATTCTTATAGGTAGACACATACCTTTTACTCATATAAAAACATATACAGACACAGAAGGTAGATTTCTGTGTGTATTCGGCCTATTATATGGCACTCCAGTAACACTGGTCAATTTATATGCTCCAAATACAAAACAACTCCCCTTTTCTAAGAAATATTTCACTAAAATTTTAGACTACACTAAAGGGGCACTTTATATAGGAGGGGATTTTAACATACCTATTCAACCGAATATGGACACAACAAATCCATACCCGTCCATATCTAAAAGCACAACAAAACACCTGTGGAACATATTTCGCGATCAGACTGTTTGACATCTGGAGATTTAAACACCCCATGCAAAGAGATTATACTTTTTTCTCATCCCCGCATCGTTCCTATAGCAGGATCGACTACATATTCACTAACCAAAAGGGTCTTTCTAACGTCTTGTCTTCCAGGATGTCACACACAGTTTGGTCTGACCACTCAGCCGTTCTTACGCAACTAGAATAGCCATCAGCATCCAAGGGTGTTTTCCAATGGAAACTGGAAGATGACTTACTCAATGCCCCAGAATTTAAAGCTAAATTGGAGGAACTTCTCCCAGAATATTTCCAATTTAACTCTCTTCCAGAAACAGACCCCTTTGTAGTATGGGAGGCGCATAAGTGTTACATCAGGGGTTTATTAGCCAAATTAAAGTATGCACACAAACAAAACCCTTTAGACCCACAAACCTCCGCTGCACTAGAAAAAGCTAGGAAAACGGTCCAAGAGCAGTTACTTAAAGAAGCCAATACGTTAGCCCTCAAAACTAAACAAAAATTTTACTTTGAAAATAACAGAGCAGGGAAATTATTAGCACACGCCCTTAAACTTAAAAAGTTGAGAACCTATGTACACGAGTTAAAGGCATCTGCAAACAAAAAGGTAAATACTACCCCAGAAATCCTTTCCCAATTTGTGAAGTATTATTCTGACCTTTACGGCGATGTCGGGAGCAGCAGATTAGGGTTTAATAATTTTAGTGTTTGCGATGCGGGAGGGCCTCGGTTTAGCGGTTAATAGGTAGTTTATGGGTGTTAGTGTACTTTTTAGCACTTTAGTTATGAGTTTTATGTTACGGCGTTGTAGCATAAAACCCATAACTGCTTACTTTCAGTTTATGGTATGGATCTTGACGGTATTGGCCGGACAGGCAAACTCGTAATACTGGCACTGTGGAAGTCCCATTGAAAAAGGACTTTTTAAAAGCTGCGGTAGTTACGTTGCGTTACGGCCAAAAAAGTGTGCGGTACAGATATACCTGCAAGACTCGTAAGACTGTTAAGAGAAATTAGGAAAAAACATAGGGCATTTAAATTATTCAAAGAAAATAGTACAGACTCAAAATTCCATATTTATAAGGAATGTAACAAGGCATGCAAAAAAGCAATCAAATTAGCCAAAATTGAAAATGAAAAATTAATTGCAAAGGATTCTAAATCTAACCCTAAAAGGTCCTTTAAGTACATAAATAGCAAAAAATCTAAGAAAGACAATATAGGTACATTAAAATGCGGGGAGGGTAGCATGATTAACAGTGACAGGGAGAAGGCTGAGATACTAAACCAGTTTTTTTTCTTCAGTATACACAAGAGAGGAACTATTGGATGATACTTTGGAACAAAATAGAACATGCCAGCCCATACCATTAATTGGGTTATGTATAGAGGATATCAGGAACAAATTGGATAATATTAAGGTAAATAAAACTCCAGGCCCAGATAGAATACACCCAAGGGTGTTAAAGGTCAGCTCGCATTCTATTGGCTGATTGGAACAGCCAATAGGATTTTTCCTACCTTAATTCCGATTGGCTGATAGAATCCTATCAGCCAATCGGAATTCAAGGGATGCCATCTTGGATGACGTCATTTAAAGGAACATTCATTCATCGGGAGTCGTCAGAAGAATAGGGTGCTCCACGTCGGCTGGCTTGAAGATGGACCCGCCCAGCTCCGGATGGATGGAAATAGAAGATGCCACCTGGATGAAGACTTCTTCCCGTCTGGAGGTCCTCTTCTGCCCGGATCGGATAAAGACTTCTGCCCCTCTGGAGGACCACTTGTGCCCGGCTGGGTGAAGACGTCTCAAGGTAGGGTGATCTTCAAGGGGTTAGTGTTAGGTTTTATTAAGGGGGGATTGGGTGGGTTTTAGAGTAGGGTTGGGTGTGTGGGTGGTGGGTTTTAATGTTGGGGGGTATTGTATTTTTTTTTTACAGGTAAAAGAGCTGATTACTTTGGGGCAATGCCCCGCAAAAAGCCCTTTTAAGGGCTATTTGTAATTTAGTATAGGGTAGGGATTTTTATTATTTTGGGGGAGTTTTTTATTTTATTAGGGGGATTAGATTAGGTGTAATTAGTTTAAAATTCTTGTAATTATTTTATTATTTTCTGTAATTTAGTTTTTTTTTTTTCCTTAATACTTTAGTTTATTTAATTTAATTGTAATTAATTGTAGTTAGTTTAGGTAATTAATTTAATTATAGTGTAGTGTTAGGTGTAATTGTAACTTAGGTTAGGATTTATTTTACAGGTATATTTGTATTTATTTTAACTAGGAAGTTATTAAATAGTTAATAACTATTTAATTACTATTCTACCTAGTTAAAATAAATACAAAGTTGCCTGTAAAATAAAAATAAATCGTAAGCAAGATACAAATGTAACTATTAGTTATATTGTAGCTAGCTTAAGGTTTATTTTATAGGTAAGTATTTAGTTTTAAATAGGACTTATTTATTTAGTTGTAGTAATTTTATTTAGATGTATTTAAATTACATTTAAGTTAGGGGGGTGTTAGGGTTAGGGTTAGACTTAGATTTAGGGGTTAATAACTTTAATATAGTGGCGGCGACGTTGGCGGTGGCAGATTAGGGGTTAATAAATGTAATTCGTTGGCGGCGACATTGGGGCGGCAGAGTAGGGGTTAATAAATAAAAAGTAGGTGTCGGCGATGTTGGGTGCAGCAGATTAGGGGTTCATAGGGATAATGTAGGTGGCGGGGGTGTCCGGAGCGGCAGATTAGGGTTAATAATATAATGCAGGTGGCGGTGATGTCGGGGGCGGCAGATTAGGGGTTAATAAGTGTAAGATTAGGGGTGTTTAGACTCGGGGTTCATGTTAGGGTGTTAGGTGTAGACATAAAATGTATTTCCCCATAGGAATCAATGGGGCTGCGCTAGAAGCTGAATGCTGCTTTTTTGCAGGTGTTTGGGTTTTTTTCAGCCGACTCTCCCCATTGATCCCTATGGGGAAATCGTGCACGAGCACGTTCAGCCAGCTCACCGCTGACTTAAGTAGCGCTGGTATTGAGGTGAGATGTGGAGCTAAATTCTGCTCTACGCTCACCTTTTTGTGGCTAACGCTGGGTTTAAAAAAAACTAATACCAGCGTTGTCTTAAGTGAGAGGTGAGAAAAAAATGCTTGTTAGCACCACACCCCTGTTAACGCAAAACTCGTAATCTAGGTGATTGCTAGCATAAAACATGATAAATGCATGCCACATAATTGAGCTGAAGAAATAACATCTAAAACAAGAAAATAACACACTTAGGGGCCCATTTATCAAAGGGCTTGTGGACCTGATCCGACACTGCGGATCAGGTCCGCAAGACCTCGCTAAATGCGGAGAGCAATACGCTCTCCGCATTTAACATTGCACCAGCAGCTCACAAGAGCTGCTGGTGCAACGTCGCCCCCTGCTGACTCGCGGCCAATCGGCCGCCAGCAGGGAGCTGTCAATCAACCCGATCGTATTCGATCGGGTTGATTTCCGGCGACTCCTGTCCGCCTGCTCAGAGCAGGCGGACAGGGTTATGAAGCAGCGGTCTTTAGACCGCTGCTTCATAAGTTGTGTTTCTGGCGAGTCTGAAGACTCCCCAGAAACACGGCCCTTCAAGCTCCGTACGGAGCTTGATAAATGGGCCTGTCTGCTTTGTAGAATTGTGTTCCAAGGCATCATAGTTTCTACAGTAACATCAGAGTCAGAATTAGAATGAGCCATCTCACAAAATGTAATTGAAAAAGAAAAATAACATTAGGCAAAACATTCAATTTCCACAATGTAACAGTTTTAGTAGAGAAAAACAAAAGCAGGCATAATAGCTTTCAAGGTTTGCAAAAACAGCGAGCAATAGAGGGGTAAAATAACTAAATATTGGCGCCAAGAATGACGCATTACACAGAAAGAAGTTACAAAATTTTGGCACAAAACTAACACCAGGAAATGACACAACACGCGTCATAACAAACGCGATTTTGTGCCAAAACAACTAGCGTCAACAAAGACGCAGGAAATGACGGAATTTGTGCCAAAGGCATTTTGCAACCCTAAATTTGTCCGCGAAAAAAAGAAAGCCAAATTAGAAAAAGACTGAACCCCAGTAAAGAAAAAAGTTTAAATAAACTTCCCAAACATGATTCCTATACTGAAACTAACTGCAAAAGGGAAATACACATAGACCTGACTCATGGCAAATATAGACCTGACTCTCAGCTATGGTTTGGCGCTTTATGTATTAATATAAAGTGTTACATATATGTATATTTAACACTTTATATTAATACATAAAGCACCAAACCATAGCTGAGAGTGTCATAAATAAAGATAAACTTACTGAAAGACCCATCCACATATAGCAGATAGCCAAACCAATACTGAAAACTATCAGCAGAGGTAATGGTATATAAGAGTATATTGTAGATCTGAAAAGGGAGGTAGGAGATGAATCCCTACAACCGATAGCAGAGAACCCTTGAAAAGATTTCCCGCGAGGAAAACTATAAAATCAATAGGTGATACTTTCTTCACATCTCTCAACAAACACTGTACTCTACATGTAATTAATACATGTACATAAACTGCCTGACTCACTGTTGCAAATACAACCGATGTAACAAGCTACCCCAACCTTATGTCTCTGCACCCTAAACCTATAGACTGTGAGCTCTCCGGAGCAGGGCCCTCTTCCTCCTGTGCTAGATTTGTTTAGTCTTGTTATGTTTTGTATTGTATCACAAATCTTTGTCATTGTATACCCCTATCATTGTACCCAGCGCTACGGAATTTGACAGCGCTATACAAATAAATGATAATAATAATAATAATACTCTGAGAGGAATTGGGCTTCAGAATGCTTAGAAGCGCTTATCATAGAAGAAATCATAAAAATCAAGCACAAACTTACTTCACCACCTCCATAGGAGGCAAAGTTTGTAAAACTTAATTGTGGGTGAGGTGAGGGGTGTATTTATAGGCATTTTGATGTTTGGGAAACTTTGCCCCTCCTGGTAGGATTGTATATCCCATACGTCACTAGCTCATGAACTCTTGCCAATTACATGAAAGAAATGTCACTTAGCAATCATGTTTTTAATATCTTTGTTTTTATTTCAAACTCACTTTTGGATTATAAAGTTATATTCTTGCTGCTCCTTAACTCGTACGCCTCCTCTGAGGCTGCGAACATCAATCCGCCCAATCTCATACAATTGGGTTATATTGACACCCCCTGATTGGCAGCAAATCTGCAGGGGGCGGAATTGCACAAGCAGTTCACCAGAACTGCTTGTGCATGCATATGCTGTCGGCATTGCTGTTGACATTCAGCTGTGCACATGCTGTCGGCATTCAGCGATATTGGGCAGACATGATCCGACTGTTAATAAATCAGCCCCATAGACTCCATTAAACCCATTAGATATATCAGTAATTGCCATTCATTTTGGACAGTTCTGAGTACCATTGTGGGAAAATGGAGATCAAATTGCATGTGAATTAAAAATATCTGCTTTGTTTAACTTAGAAAGATTGTGATCACTTTAAGAAAAAAAAGAAAATGTCCAATCCCATATTTCCAGCAATCAAAAAACAAAAATGGAGTGATTGGTATCGACCCCAATGCCTTTATTTTTAGATGTAATGGTGTAACAGTGGATAATACTTACACAAAGTGAATTTTTAATATGAGGATAGTGAAGATGTTGTTGGAGTTCAGTGGCAGAGGGTTAGATTTTAGTAGGATGTTTTACAATGAAAGGGTCACAAAGGGCAGTTGTTTTAGTGGGGGGGGTTTAATGGGGGGACAAGTTTGCGATCATGGTTAATAGTAGTTAGCTATGTTTAGGGTTTATTAATAGGGGAGGTTCATGTATCTCTATAACAGTAGCACCATTATTATAGCAGCTAGGGTTAACAGCTTTTTTTCTTGGCTGATCTTAAAAAAACTGTAAGGAGTCACATGTTACACATTTGGCACTGACACTTGTACACAAACTTTAAAATACAACAGCCACACACAAAAAAAAAATCTGTTTCTACTTTACTGTGTACTCTTTCATTTGTGGTTTGATTGCAATCTTGAACTTAGTTACAATTCTTTTTTGAAAGTCAAAGAGATGAATAAATTGGTATTAACAATAAAAAAAGAAATACAACAGCTTTCAATTTGCTTTGCATCCTACAAATGATCCTATTGTCACTAAAGCATTATCAAATTGAATATTTACTGATGGTATAAGTGAAAGCTATAAAACCAATAGTACCAGAGCTACGGAATTTGGCGGTGCTATACAAATAAATTATAATACTAAGGATCCAAACATTTTCTCAAGTCTTCATTAATTATAGTTAATGATAATATATTATCAGCATATTATCCACTTTACACAGTTATTTTTACCATAGGGTGGTGAGGAAATATAAAAGAGAGATTAAATCTACTTTTTTAAAACCACGAGTGAGCTCGTCTCTAGAATGCTACACATGTGGATCTTTAGGACCTCTAGGTTATGACATACATTGGACCTGTATCTGTGCATAATTTTGCAAGCAACTTCTTTCTACACATAAGATAAATATATATATACATATAAACACACTGTATATAATCTAAATAGATCTATATATTTACATCTTCTAAACCATTTATTAAGTGGATGACCCCATCAACCTTAGAAATTGCCTTTGCCGACTTACTGGAGCTTGGTCAATCAGAGTTATTGAGTGTGTTTAATCCACATAAAATTACAATGTAAACAAAGATTTAAATAATGTATTTATTATAAGAATTATTTTCCCTGCATATCTTGCAATAATTGTAAAATAGGCATTTGTGGAATGTGCCGTGAGGATTCTAAAGTATGTGTATAAATACATATTTTCACAGTCATAAATTCTCACAAATCTGTTAAAGAAATCTAACTTTGAATTTAAACTAAGCATACCCTTAGAGGGGAGAACCATGCATCTAAGATAACAGAATAATATTGTGTGAAATATGCTGAAAATTAAAATGTAACTGATTTTGTAGACTAAAGGATTACAGGACTGAATTGTGATACATTTATGGGAATCATAATAAATTATCACTGTGGGAAATCATGCAGCACTAATATATGCCATTTTAAGACTAAAGAAAAGATCAAACTATGGGGCCTATTTATCATATTGCGAGCGGACATGATACGATGTAGCGTATCATGTCCACCGCACATCGATACATTTATCATTGCACAAATAGTTCTGGTGAACTTCTTGTGCAATGCCTCCCCCTGCAGATAGATTGGCCGCTAGCAGGGGGTGTCAATCAACCCGATCGTATTTGAACGGGTTGATTTCTGTCCGCAGCCTTAGAGCAGGCAGGCAAGTTATGAAGCAGCGGTCTTTAGACCGCTGCTTCATAACTTCTGTTTCTGGCAAGCCTAAAGGCTTACGCGGAAACAGGACCATCAAGCTCCATTCAGAGCTTGATAATTCAGCCGCTATGTTTTTTTTGTGCAAATAGAAAGGCAGCAATCAGAAAGTTAGAGCAACTGATGGGGAATTTCTACTAAAAAAATAGTGTTTCCTAGTTTGTGTTATGTTTCACATGTGTAAAAATTGCAATTTATAAGTATCATTAAATCATTTGCAAAGGTATAGGGAACAAATTAGAAAACAAGTTTAAAAACATATGTAATTAAAGCAGAAACAAGGGGGAAGTCTATGAGACCTAGATAATAAAATAAATTACCTTTATCCATCTACCAGTAAAGCTTCTAGTTGTCATAAAATGAAGGATGCTTAAAACCTGGAAGAAAACAAGGAAAGTCTAGCACTCCTGCCAATGGGTGCAAGCTGAAGGGCACTGTACTCACCCCAGCAATATTCGAAAAATCCAAAACAGCAGCACTCCAAAATATCACAAAGACTTTGGGGGATAGTTATCAACGTGTCAACTTTCCTGCCTTCGCCGGCCCAATACGCCCGCCTAAGATCACCTACCATCGCCGCCGCGGACCTGAAAAAATTCGCCTAAGTTATCAATAAATCTGTCAAAAAGCCGCGCACGAAGTACGGGGCGATGAGCAGCGGACTTAGTTATCTCTCATCCGATCTCGCTGCTCTTCGGCTTTTTTACAGCTTTATTGCTAGCCTGTCACTAAGCACCCACACTAACTACACTTTTCTACCCCCTATACCGGCGCCCCCGGAGCCCCCCGCAACCAAATAAAGTTATTAACCCCTAAACTGCCGCTCCTAGATCCCGCCGCAACTCTTATAAATGTATTAACCCCTAAACCGCCGCTCCCGGACACCGCCACAACTCTTATAAATGTATTAACCCCTAAACCGCCACTCCCGGACACCGCCGCAACCTACATTATACTTAGTAACTCCTATCCTGCCTCCCCATACCGCCGCCATCTATAATAAAGTTATTAACCCCTATCCTGTTGATCCCGCACTTCGCCGCAACTAAATAAATAGTTTAACCCCTAAACCGCCGCTCCCGGACCCTGCTGCAACCTATATTAAATTTATTAACCCCTAATCTGCCCCCCCTACACCATCGCCACCTATAATACATTTATTAACCCCTATCCTGCCTCCCACTACACCGCCGCCACTGTAATAAATTTATTAACCCCTAAACCTAAGTCTAACACTAACCCTAACACCCCCCTAACTTAAATATTAATTAAATAAATCTAAATAATATTTCTATTATTAACTATTTTAATCCTATTTAAAACTAAATACTTACCTTTAAGATAAACCCTAATATAGCTACAATATAAATAATAATTATATTGTAGCTATCTTAGGATTTATTTTTATTTTATAGGTAACTTTCAATTTATTTTAACTAGGTACAATAGCTATTAAATAGTTATTAACTATTTAATAGCTACCTAGCTAAAATAAAGAGAAATTTACCTGTAAAATAAAAACTAACCTAAGTTACAATTACACCTAACACTACACTATACTTAAATAAATAATTCCTATTTAAAACTAAATACTTATCTGTAAAATAAACCCTAAGATAGCTACAATGTAATTAATAATTACATTGTAGCTATTTTAGGATTTATATTTATTTTACAGGTAACTTTGTATTTATTTTAGCTAGTTAGAATAGTTATTAAATAGTTATTAACTATTTAATAACTACCTAGCTAAAAGAAATACAAAATTACCTGTAAAATAAATCCTAACCTAAGTTACAATTAAACCTAACACTACACTATCATTAAATTAATTAAATAAATTACCTACAAATAACTACAATTAAATACAATTACATAAACTAACTAAAGTACAAATAAAAAAGCTAAGTTACAAAAAAATAAAAAAAATAGGTTACAAACATTTAAAAAATATTACAACAATTTTAAGCTAATTACACCTAATCTAAGCCCCCTAATAAAATAACAAACCCCCCCAAAATAAAAAAAATTCCCTACCCTATTCTACATTAAAAAAGTTCAAAGCTCTTTTACCTTACCAGCCCTTAAAAGGGCCTTTTGTGGGGCATGCCCCAAAGAAAACTGCTCTTTTGCCTGTAAAAGAAAAATACAACCCCCCCAACATTAAAACCCACCACCCACATACCCCTAATCTAACCCAAACACCCCTTAAAATAACCTAACACTAATCCCCTGAAGATCATCCTACCTTGAGTCATCTTCACTCAGCCGAGCCACCGATGGAACTGAAGAGGAGATCCGGAGCGGCAGAAGTGATCCTCCAAGGGGCGCTGAAGAAATCTTCCATCCGATGAAGTGATCCTCCAGGTGGCGCTGAAGAAATCTTCCATCCGGGCGATGTCATCTTCCAAGCGGCGCTGAAGAAGTCTTCTATCCGGGCGATGTCATCTTCCAAGCGGGGTCTTCAATCTTCTTTCTTCAGGATCCATCTTCATCCCGCCGACGCGGAACATCCTGACGGACTACCGACGAATAAAGGCTCCTTTAAGGGACGTCATCCAAGATGGCATCCCTTCAATTCCGATTCGCTGATAGTATTCGGAACAGCCAATAGAATGCGAGCTCAATCTGATTTGCTGATTGGATCAGCCAATCGGATTGAACTTCAATCTGATTGGCTGTGTTTTCCTAAAAAAAAGTTTTTTGAAACCTAAATTTCACCTAAAAAACCTAAGTGTCACCCTTATCAAAAATTCCAATCAATTTTATTGTTCATCCCCAAAGGGTTAAGACTTTGCAACTTATATATCCAGAATGCCTCCCTGGCTTTTAGGAGTCTTTCTCTATCTCCCCCTCTCCTAGGTCTTTTAACATGGTCAATGATTTGGAACCCAAGTTGAGATATACTGTGTTCCAATTCAACAAAATGATTGTTTTATCACCAGTCCTAATATTTGACTTGTGCTCACTTATGCGATCTCTAATTCTGCAAGTAGACTCGCTGATATAGATCTTAGAACAGGGGCATTTGATAAGATAAATTGCAAAGTCTATATTGCAGGTATAGTATCCCTTTATTTTAAAATTCTTTCCCGTTTGAGGATGAACAAAGGAATCTCCTTTCATCATATTGTTGCATTTGCAACAACCTAGGCATGGGAAACAACCCATTTTTGGAGCATGTATATAGGTTTGTTTTAAATCCCTTGCAGGGCCAATATCTGCCCTCACTATATTATCTCTGATGTTTTTTGCTTCTCTTGTAGGCTGACATAGGCACAATCTTAAATTCCTCTACTTGTGGATTCAAATCCTTAATAATGCTCCAATGTTTTCGAATAATATTTGAAACCTTCTGACTCAGGGTATTATACTCTGTCACAAATACCATACGTTTAGGTTTATCTTTCTTGGCATTCTTGTCTACTTTTAATAAAGATTCTCTAGGAATGTCAAACAATTCCTTGATTTGTTTGTTAATAAGGGGCTTCGGGTAAACTCTCTCCAAAAATAAATTACCCATTTCATCATTGCGTTTATCGGCCAATACTTTATTTGTTGCGATCTTTTTAACTCTCAGAAGTTGACTCTTAGGGAGAACCTTCACTAATGGGGGCAGATGGGCACTTTCATATCTAAGGAGATTATTTCTGTCACTCTCTTTCCTAAAAAGATCTGTCTCCAATGTTCTACCTTTCTTAATAAATGTGGTGTCTAGGAAATCTATCTTCTCTTCACTATAGATTAACTTAAATTTAATAAATTTGGTACTCAAATTTAAATCCCCAACAAAATCAGAAAGGGGGTCAATGTTGCCCCCCCCCATACGTCATCTATATAGCTATACCAGCATATGCCATATCTTAAAAATAACTCATGAGTGTAAATATACCTCTCCACATAGATGTTCATGTAGATGTTGGCATATGTTGGGGCGACATTTGACCCCATGGAGGTTCCTTGACACTGAAGGTAATATCTATCCTGGAAAAGAAAATAGTTGCAATGAAGGATTAATTGTAATAATTGTAGAACAAATTCAGTTTGAAATTCTGTAAACATTCCACTGCTAAACATTTCTAACTGCATCCATCCCACTTGTATGGGTAATGGAAGTGTACAGACTATTTACATCTAGGTAATATAGTATGAATTTTACACTTTGTAAATCTAGATCCTTGATTTTAGTCAACAATGCCCCTGAGTCTTTCAAATAGGATTCAGATCTTGTAACCAGTGGTCTCAGTAACTTATCCAAATATATAGAGACCTTACTCAAAATTGAATCCGCACTGGCCACTATAGGGCGCCTGGGGGGATTTTTCATATCCTTGTGGACTTTAGGAAGGGTGTAAAATACTGATAAGGAAAATTTATCTGGAGTCAAGAATTTCACCTCCTTATCCGTAATTACACCCTTCCTAAATGCCACATCCAGACATCTCAATAATTTCTTCCTAATATCAAATGATGGATCCTTTAAAACAAACCTATATACATGCTCCAAAAATGGGTTGCTTCCCATGCCTAGGTTGTTGCAATTGCAACAATATGGTGAAAGGAGATTCCTTTGTTTATCCTCAAACGGGAAAGAATTTTAAAATAAAGGGATACTATACCTGCAATTTAGACTTTGAAATGTATCTTTATCAAATGCCCCTGCTCTAAAATCTATATCGGCAAGTCTACTCGCAGGATTAGAGATCGCATAAATGAGCACAAGTCAAATATTAGGACTGGTGATAAGAATGCACCAGTATCATATCATTTTGTTGAATTGGGACACAGTATGGCCTCTATTTATGAAAGGTCTTGCGGACCTGATCCGACAGTGCGGATCAGGTCCGCAAGACCTCGCTGAATGTGGAGTGCAACACGCTCTCCGTATTCAGCATTGCACCAGCAGCTTACAAGAACTGCTGGTGCAACGCCGCCCCCTGCAGACTCGCAGCCAATGGGCCGCCAGCAGGGAGGTGTCAATCAACCCAATCGGGTTGATTTCCAGCGATGTCTGTCCGCTTGCTCAGAGCAGGCGGACAGGGTTTCGGAGCTTGATAGATAGGCCCCTATATCTCAACTTAGGTTCCAAATCACTGACCGTGTTAATAGACCTAGGAGAGGGGGATATAGAGAAAAACTCCTAAAAGCCAGGGAGGCATTCTGGATATATAAGTTGCAATGTCTTAAACCTTTGGGGATGAACACGGAAATTGGTTGGAATTTTGGATAAGGGTGAAACTTAGGTTTAGAAATTCTAATAAAGGTGAAATTTAGGTTTAAGAAATCTTTTTTTAGGAAAACACAAATAGAAATTTCTTTAAGGAAAAGGATTTTCCTAAATATAATATAGCTTGAAATATCATTAGAATTTACTAGAAATTAGTTAAAATTTCTGATAAGGGGGAAACTTAGGTGTGGAAATTCTGATAAAGGGGAAACAAGTTTAAAAAAAACTTTTTTAAGGAAAACACAATTAAAAATTTCTTTAAAGAAAAGGATTTTCCTAAATATAAAATGGCTTGAAATATCTTATTAGAATGTTCCTATATATAATACATATGCATATGTTTAGTTAAATTTTTTTGTGTAAATAATTTGAGTGTAATGTGTAAATATGAAATATATATACTCTTTTAAATATACAGCCTGATCTTCGGGGAAACAGTTTAGCTGATTGAACATATGCATTCAGCAAATTACTTGATGAAGGTTACCTGTGTGTTTCTAGTAGCCCCTCCCATTGTTGGATATAAAGAAAGTAGGTTGTATGTATGCTGTAAACCACATGATTAAGGTCTACTGACCGAAATGTCATGGATTGTTTTGTCTGTTGCTCTGTTGAAATAGTCTTTTTGATACTTTGGAGTGCTGCTGTTTTGGATTTTTCCTACTTAAGATCTCCAAGTGTTACTTGATCTCAGTGGGTTTTTGGCTAGAATGTTACCCCAACAGCAATAAAGTAAAGGAACATAATACCCAAATGTTGAAGCACTTGAAAGTGATGCAGCATAGCTGTAAAAAGCTGACATCTCTAATTAAAAAAGGAAGATATTTACCTCGAAATTCACACCACATTGTAAAGGGACTTTAAGCAGCGAATCGGGACACTAGTCCCATGACTTGCAAGGGAGTGTGCATCTGGCATGTTCAGGCACAGTCATGTTGTTTCACTATTTAGTCTAAAAGGACACTGGATTCAGATAGAGCATACAATTTTAAGCAATTTTTTAATTTACTCCTATTATCAAATTTTCTTCATTTTCTTGGTATCTTTATTTGAAATGCAAGAATGTAAGTTTAGCTGCCGGCCCCATTTTTGGTGAACAACCTGGGTTGTTCTTGCTAATTGGTGGATAAATTCACCCACCAATAAACAAGTGCTGTACAGACTTCTGAACAAAAAATAGCTTAGATGCCTTCTTTTTCAAATAAAGATAGCAAGAGAACGAAGAACATTTGATAATAGAAGTAAATTAGAAAGTTGTTTAAAATTGCATGCTCTATCTGAATCACAAAAGAAAAAATTTTGGTTCAGTGTCCCTTTAAGGAAATGAAAATAAATCTCACAAGATCACAGCAAAGCAATGCATGACCTTAGCACTGGTGATGCTGGTTGGCTATTTATGGTTCTTTTTTCAACTTGCAGAAGGACTGCAGTTGAAGTATAACTGTTACCATAGCACTTACTCTCTTTTTTACATAGAGATGTTCAGGTGATTTTTTTTGTCAGCTTTTTACAAATATAATGCATCACTTTCGAGTGATTTAGCATATGAGTAGTATGTCCCTTATGTTGACATTTCTGTTGACAAACTATGTTGACATTTCTGTAATGGGTTCTCAGCAACATCACCTGTGCAATAATGTTGCAGGCAACACCTTGT
Organism: Bombina bombina; assembly: GCF_027579735.1. Classification (NCBI taxonomy): domain Eukaryota; kingdom Metazoa; phylum Chordata; class Amphibia; order Anura; family Bombinatoridae; genus Bombina; species Bombina bombina. The sequence goes on along the minus strand of NC_069500.1, from coordinate 853,045,325 downwards.
CGAGGAAGGAAACTAACAATCATCTCTTGGCACATACAACAAGTTTCACTTTGAATGTAACCAGAAGCTTTGGAGGAGCACCACCAAAGGATATAATAGTTTGAAGGAGTTCACTCAGACAGGGAAACAGTGAAGCAGTATAGTATTAGTAGTTTTTACTTTATAAAGGCTTTATTTGCATGTACAATACAGCATTGTAATAATAGAGGAAGTAATAATAATAACATTGCACATTTAATGAACATTATTTAAACCAGATGTGAAGGTTACATGAGTATTTGATTGGTTTTTAAAGCCCAGTGCTTTGTAAACCATGGTCCATCAGGTTCAAGACTACATTCTTGAAGAAATCAGTAATCTCACAAATGTTTCATAGCAGTCCTGTAACAGCCCCCTTTTATTGCTCATTTTCTAGTTTCACTTTTTTTTCCCCTCCTCATTTTTCAATTTATCATCCTATAAATCATGGATGCTTTAAGTTTGGTTAAGCCATATAATACCAGCTAAACGTTACAAAAAAAGATAATTACAAAAAGCTATAGCAGGATATTCAATTCAAAGCAGTAGAAGGAAGTGAAAATAAAAAACAGTAATTAGATAATATATGCTGTATCTGAAGCAAATTGAAGGTATTTAGGTATTAAATAGAATTAATACCAGAGCGCCAAACAAGAGAGGCTGGGTCTGAATAAATTAACAATATTGAGTGGAGCGAATGTAAAAATTACATTTGGAATTTATTAATACATACAGTAACAACATGGATCCATGTGAATTAAAAACATACACAGTTAACAATACAATATATTCCAATAAAAAGTATTAAAACAATACAATTAAAAACCAGTGAATGTCTCTATAGCAGATGACCGGGTAGGAGGGATGTCCTAAATGTGGATATGTTGCCAACAACTAAATGTGAGGATGCAACTATGTGTTTAATAAAACAATGGTGACTAATCCAGTGGATTTCAACTATGTGTTTAATGAAGAAATGGTTACTTATCCAGTGGATTTCAAATGAATAATTTGTGTACCAAAATCAATCAAAATTACGTGAAGTGATAACAACGTGTGAGGTATGCAAATTATTAACAAATATAAATAAGCAAATAAAAGAAAGATAAGCAAATAAAAGAACAAAATCAAAATAATAAACAATTCTTGTGAATGATAATGGGTGTGGGGGTTAACAATAATAAAAATACAAATTTCAAAATAGTGATCCAAAAGTCAAAATCCAAATAAACGTGATGAATCAAACAAAGATAAAGTCAATAAATCTGTGAACACTGTGTGGAATGGGTCAATCAAAAAATTTAAAATAACAGTGGACGCTGATCCTAAGGTATAAGAATTTTTTCTTAGCCAGAGGAAAAGGGTGTCAGCATCCAAACCAAGGGAGTGGTGTGCTTTTCCAATAACAGACAATCCCAAGGGGTTCCAGTCGACGCGTTTCGGTCTGTTCTAGACCTTTATCAAGACTTAAGGTATTTATGTAAGCAAGACTGGACAACTAAAGACACTCCATTGCATCACACACCCACTCACCCACTAGCAACATGTTGCAATATGTGTCTCACTCTAAGATACCTTTGTTTTCCAAACTTCTAGCATGATCTCACGCTATTCTACTTTGTCAGAAGTATCTTAATATAGGGAGGGAACACTCCTTTTTGTGGTGGGGTACAATTCAATTTCTGAAAATGACAATACTTCCTAGAATTTTATATGCACTCCAAGCAGTTTTGATTGCCCTACCACACACAATCAGTACTAAATTCCTATGTATGAGGAAAGATAAAGCCCTGAATCAATAGTAATGTATTGACCTCCCAGGGACGCATGGTTAGTCACCCCCAAAATTGAATTGTACAATAAAGCAACATGCTAACAAAGAATATTTGATTGGCAAAAATGGGTCAGCAAAATCCTGGATTTGACTCTCACATCCTAAAGTCCCCCTCTCTAAGAGCCATATGCTGGATTTCAAGAAAAAACAGGCCCTTATGGATCCATTCTTTTCCTTTTTATCAGAGCATTTTTGCCACTTGGGATTCTCTGATACAGAAGTGTCCTAGGATCTCCACGATGAGGTCCCCTTTAAAACCCATTTCCCCAAATGCAGAACTATTGCAAGGGTTTATCAGTACCATCACACCACTCAGAGGAGTGGGAGCAAGGTTATACTGTTCCCATCTTAAATTTGCTTATGGTAAACTCAAAGATAGACAAGACTTAGATTAGCTAGGAGAGTTTTTTTTTTTCAAACTAGCTCAAATACAACCAGCTAAGGCATTTTTCGACCACCTCCTCATACTGTGATTCACAAACTAGGTCTGTTACTCCTTTCAAACAGATATGTCTTCTCGAAACTACAATGCATAACTACAATGCCCAAAAAAATATCTCTGATGCCACCAAACGCTTCCCTCCTAGAGAGTTAGGAAGAGACCTAAAGGATACAGACTGGAAACAAATATTTGAGAAATGCAGGAAATCCTCATCATTCACTAGGTTTCTAGAAATCAATTATAAAATATTTGCTCATTGGTATCTCACCCCGTCATGCATTAAAAATATTTTTCCTAGTTCTTCAGACAGGTGTTGGAGAGGATGCAAGGAAAAATAATTAATGTGGTGGAGTTGTCCTAAACTTAAAGCAAATTGGACTTTAATAGAGAAATACATTAAAATACTATTATGCCGCGACACAGACTTTAACTTAGATCAGATGCTAGCTCATCTCAACCTATCCCCAAAATATCATTGTGTCCTTTGCCTTAAAGGGACATGGAACCCACATTTTTTATTTCATGATTTAGAAAGAGCATGTATTTAGACAAATACAGCTTTTTTAGAAATAGCAATTTTATATGACGACATTGTTCTACTGGGACTCTAGCAAACAAACATTTAAGTATTTTTTAACTACTTAGGGCCTGATTACGAGTGGAGCGCTAACAGTAACACGCAAGCGATAAGGGTTTTTATTGCGGGTGTTTGCACATGCTGGGTTTTCCGCTCGTATTACAAGTTGAAAGTAAACGTGATCGCTTGATCGCAATTGCGATTTATGCTAGAATGATTACCGCATACCAAGAGCTCTGGTTAATTGTTTAACAAAACAAAAATGTGTCAAAACACATAAAAAATACATTGCAAAGTACACCTACAATCATAATAATAACATCTAATAAAAATTATTCAAAAAAATATTGCACAAAAAAAGTTATTAGAGCTCAAAGATACATATGTATACATATAAAGACACACACGAGCGCGCAGGCATTGGGGCCCTTTGCAGTTAAAGGGACACTCAAATCAAAATTTAACTTTCATAATTCAGATAGAACTTGCAATTTGAAACAACTTTCCAATTTGCTTCCATTAACAAAATGTGCACAGTCTTTTTATATTTACACTTTTTGAGTCAGCAGCTCCTATTGAGCATGTGCAAGAATTCACAGAATATACATGTATGCATCTATGATTGGCTGATAGCTGTCACATGATACAGGGGGAGTGGAAATAGACAACTTTGAAATTTGTTAGAAAAAAATCTACTACTCATTTGACGTTCAGACAGTGCTATTGCATTGCTTATGCAAATGTTCTGTATTTAGTGGTCGTTTAAGTAGATAAAAACATGGAAAAACATATTTATGCACTTTTAATAATGGTTTTAACTATGTATTTACTGTAAGTATTTCACATTCTTATGTTCTGCACTTAGCAGAATATGTTCTATTTATATTATGTATATATCTAAACCTATATATATAATTATATATATATATATATATATATATATATATATATAGAGTTTAGAAAAGGTAGTAGCACTCCAGATATATTCCTCGGCTCAATCGGTCCACATTGCCCTGGGTGCACTTCAAGTATAAGTATAATCCAGTGTAAAGGAAGTCATTTACAGGGTCTTGATCCAAGTAAATACAAAGGTTTTTATTGACGTTTCGGGTTTTACCCCGTTTTCAAAAGAAGCATAACAAGAAAGAATACACTCACCCCCTTTATAGCCCTGCACTTCAAACACTCGTTCAGCGCTCACTTCACCTCCTGGATGTTACCCGACATCACGTGACGCTTCCATCATGTGGGTCGTCATGGTAACCGGACCTTCACATGTGAGCGTCATGTGCATAATTAAAAACAAAGTTAAACATATTGACAGGAGCTGTTACATAATGGCAACAAAATGGCAATAATATCGCAAAAAATGGCAAAAAAACAACAAAGTAATAACAGGCATACAGCTTACATCCCCACTAGGATCTATTTACAAATCATACCACTCATTATACAATGTTGCTATTCGTGATGTGAACTAAAGGAATAATACAGGGTTGCATATTGCAATACAAGGTTATGCAGTAGTTATACATAGAACCATAGTTATTCCAGACGGCAAAGTATGCGGTATATAATACATGCTACTATCTATCTTATATACAATATAATACCATAATATCGAGTGGGAGGGAGTCTGAATCGCTATTCATCACGGTAACACCTGCTAGGAAGACGATACCCTGTTATCCAAAGTACATAAGGTACATATAAACGGCAAGTATATATAGAATAATGATAGGCGGCCTGCACAAATGCAGGCGTATATAAGAGTATATTAAAGTATAGGTCACAAATGCTGTCATATACACATATACAGATGGGACACTATACATCAGATGTTGTATATTTGCTCTGTAGCATGTTATCCAACATATGTTACAAATTATACAGGATATTACAAAATATGGGATAAAATCCACAGATTGGTAGAGCTATCTATAAACAGCAATGCCAATCAAGATAGATATTAAGCCCCCTAGGGGTCATGGTCCCTAGGTTAAAAATCCATCTTGCCTCTCTTTGTAAGAGGATTTTAGCCCTGTTGCCCTGCCCCCCCAGGGTCAATAGGGGGATGTGGTCAATGATAATGTACTTGAGATCAGTTGTTTTGTGTCAGGATTCAGCAAAATGCTGGGCCACGGGCTGATCAGATGTTCCCTTATCAATCACTGATCGTATGGCAGACCGATGGTTCCCCATTGTGGTTCTCAGATCATCCACTATCTTGTCTACGTAAAACAATCCGCACACACAGCGTAGGAGATATACTATAAATTTAGTGGTGCAAGTCACTCTATCCCGTATTTTACATTTTTTTGTAGAGTAGGGGTGGCTGAAGAAATTGCCCGTGGTCAAACCCCCACAGCTAGTGCATCCTAAGCACCAAAAGCGGCTTAGTTTTAAGCCAGGTGTCATTACTGTAGCATCCTCTGGGGGTCTGTTTTTATCAGCTTGTCCCTGAGTGAATTCTCTCTCTCCGGTATCCAACTCTTGGTGGTAGAATGTTCTTGAAGGGTAAATCCCTATCCGTGGTTAGCAGGTTCCAATTCTTCCTCAGGGTTCCTGCAATCCCTTCCCTGCCCTTGGTGTAGGTGGTGGTAAATTTAAGTTTATCTTCCGCTTCTTTACTTTTTGAACCATATAGCAGTTCCTCCTGCGTTGCCTTTTCAGCTGCTTCTTTATTTGCCTTCAAGGTTTTCTTATGATATCCCCTCTGGCGGAATTTTAGTTCCATGTCTGTTATTTGTAAATCTCTGAGTTCCTCGTTGGTGTTGTTTCTGGCTACCCTCTTGAATTGGGATGTGGGAAGTGCCTTCTTTAGGCTAGGTGGGTGGCAACTTGAAGCACATAAGATGGAATTCTTGTCAGTTAGTTTGTTGTAGAGAGTGGTGTTAAGGGTGTTTCCTTGTTTGATAATTCTTATATATAGGAAATCTACTGTATCCTTATCATATGTTATTTTAAATTTGACAGTAGGGTGTACCTTGTTTAATTCCTCAAACCAATCCTGCAGTTCATTCTCAGTGCCTGTCCATAAGAGGAACAGGTCATCAATATACCTCCTGAATAGCTGTATTCTAGGGTCTTGAAACAACCGCGTACCTCCGTTCTCCAGTTCTGCCATAAATAGGTTGGCATATGATGGAGCCATATTTGACCCTATTGCCTTTTCAGCTATCTGTAGATAAAATGCTCGTTCAAATCAGAAATAATTAAGTTCAAGACACATTCTCAGCATCTCAAAGATTACTTCAACTGGAGGGCCGATGTAGGGATATTTTGTCAGTTGTCTTTTGGTAGTTGCTATTCCTTCTTGGTGGTATATGACCGTATACAAGCTGGTCACGTCTAGCATGACCAGCAGGACATCCTAAGTCAATGGAGGTAGTTCCAGTAACAGTTTAATCATGGAGGCTGAGTCCAATAGGAAAGATGGTATGTTGCGGACTATTGGTTGTAATATGTGATCTACATATGTCGCTATTAGTTGAAGTAGGGAACCTATTGCCGATACAATCAGCCTCCCTGGAGGTTCAGATATACTTTTGTGCACTTTTGGTAGCATATAAAGCACTGGTGTCCTTGGGAACTCCACAGTCATATATTCGCTGGTATTTTTGTCAATGTAGTTGTTCTTGAACAGAAGTTGTATAAGTTCATCCAGCATTGTTTTAAATTTTCTGCTCGGATTTCCCCTGAGTGGACAATAGGTGTCTTTATCCTTCAGTTGCCGCATCACTTCTTTTCTATAGTCAACATAATCCTGTAGGACCACAGCTCCTCCTTTGTCGGCCTCTCTCAAGATGATTGTATTGTCGTCTTGTAGTCTTCGAAGTGCCTGCCTTTCCTTAGTGGTCAGGTTCTGTCTGTATTTCGTATTTTTCCTGTAGTTTTCTTTACTTTCTTGCCAAAGAAGTCTTGAGAAGGTTTTTATAGATGCATTGTGGCTATTGGGGTCATATATACTTTTTCCCCTGAACTTTGTCATAGTTTCTTCTCCACTGGATGTGCCAAAATGTTCCTTGAGTCTTAGGGTTCTTGTAAATCTTTGTACGTCCACATATAAATCAAAACTGTCAGGTTTGGAAGTAGGGATGAACGAAAGGCCTTTCCTCTAATCCTCAGTAAGGCTGTGCCTGCTCATGTTGATAATCAGCTCCTCGTTGGTCTTCCCCTCCTGGGTGGTCTTGGTGTGTGGCTTGTAGCCACATGTGTCCTCTGCCTCCCTCGTTTTTTGAACAAGTTTGCATTCCTACTTGGTTATCCATTGTTCTTGTCGTTGTTCTGTTAGTAATCAGAGTCTGAGCTGTTGCCAGAGCTGTCCACCGTGCATAGTGGTCTTGTACGATTGTATTTCTGCCTCCAAGGTCTGATTGATTTGTACTGGACTCAGGGCTCATCTGCCATCGATAGACACTCTTGTTTTTATAATCTTGTGTCACATCCTCCAGCTTGCGATTTTTGACCGCTATTAGTTCATTTTCGTATTTAGCAATCTCTTCTTTCATTTTGTTCAGCCAGTTTTGTTCTTTTTCAGCCTCCAATCTATTGAGGTGTAGATCCTCATAGGTCTTTATCTTCTTCCGAATCACCTCAAGCAATCTAGTTACTTCTTTGATGACTAGTAAGATTTGGTCAAGTGAATATTTGTTCATAATGTTGCACCATTTTAAACAGAATGCTGGATTTTTCCTGCCTATTGTGGGTGTGTTCCTAATCCTGAACCCACGAGGAATAAACTTTTTTCTGTGATATTCGGACAGATAAGTAGCATGTAGGATAAGATCCTTTTCTTTTTTCTTTAGTTTTGCTAATTTAGCGTAAATGTGTAAGGTTTGTTCAACAGTCGCTTTCATTGGCAAGGTTGTATACCTGATTCTTGATGCATCCTCCGATGTAAAAAATAATTCCTCTGCCCCTTTAATTTTGTTTGCAATCTCATCTGTAATCTACTGAAAACCTATTGGCTGTTCAAATCAGCCAATAGGATTTCAGTAGCTCTCATCCAATTGGCTGATTTGAATTTGAAGAATCAAATCAGCCAATAGGAATGAAAGGTACGCCATTTTTAAAAGGGTACCTTGCATTCAACTTCAGTGTATGGCTGTGATCGTATGAAGAGGGCGCTCCATGCAGGATGTCATCACCCATCCTGGAAAGCTCTGCTCCACGCCACAGGGATGAAGATAGAAGATGTCCCTGCGATGGAGATGTTGCTGCCTGGATCAAGACTTCTCACCGCCTGGATAAAGACTTCTCGCCACCTAGATGAAGACTTCTCGCCACCTGGATGAAGACTTCTCCCCACCTGGATGGAGATGGATGTCCGGACTTCAGGAACCGTGAGTAGATATTCTGGGGTTAGTGTTATTTTTTTTTTTGGGGGGGGGGTTAAGATTTAGGGCTTTGGGCTTGTAAAAGAGATGAATTCCCTTTTAAGGGCAGTAAAAGAGCTGAATGCCCTTTTAAGGGCAATGCCCATACAAATGCCCCTTTAGGGGCAATGGGTAGCTTAGGTTTTTTTTAGACTTAGGTTTTTTATTTTGGGGGTTGGTTGGACTTTGTGTTTTTTTTCTAGGTAAAAGAGCTGTTTAACTTAGGACAATGGCCTACAAAACGCCATTTTAAGGGCTATTGGTAGTTTATTGTAGGTTAGGGTTTTTTTATTTTGGGGGGCTTTTTATTTCTATAGGGAAATTTAGAAATTTAGGAGTATGCTGGCTAACTCTCTCTCTCTCTCTCTCTCTCTCTCAAAGGCAGCGAACGTTATGTAGATGCTTCTTCCTTGAGGTAAATTAAAAACAAACTACCATAACGTAATATGTAAGAACATATAGTAGTGTAAAGTAGGAATATTCAACTCACATTTGGTGATGCACTGTTGAAGTGCTGTAAGCGCAGGCCAGATATTCAGGAGTAATCTGGCTAACTCATTCACTGTGTCAGGAGCATCAGTAGGGAGTGTCTCAGTCTTAGAAGTAATAGGATCCACATGAAAGCCAAAGTGTTTTCCAAAATAGTGTCAATCAGCTGGATTCCCATAAAAAAAATATATAAAGCTCAGTCTTGATATAAAATGTGAAAGAAAACTTTAATATCAAAAACTCAGGTACAGCAACACGTTTCTCAGTGATACACTGTTTCATCAGGCTGGTATTGTAACAAACATTTGTATAGCCTTTTATACACAAATGTTACCAATCAAGGATTGATAGAAAAATAAGACACTCCCTTTAACAGACCAACCCCCCTATGTGATTAAAAATATATTCTGCTCTACCCTTAATAAAAACTAAATAAAAATATATAAAAATATATATGTTTATACAATATGTACAATGCATATATCACATTCTTGAGTATAAATTTACCAATTTAGTCTTAGAATATTAAAGCATAACGATTCTGTAAACATATTGTCACAGTTATCATTATTTGTATACATGTTAGAAACTCATTATTAATAGCTCTGTTGTTGGTATGGGATCATTACCGATCCAAACTATCTCATCAATTTCTATATAGTGGGCAGTTCATCTAAAATCAACTATCTAAGACTTAATACTGTCATGTAATATATTATTTCTAAGTTTTGTTTGTGTCTCGTAAATGAGTGAATAGCTTGATGTTTTCTTCTACGTGCGCTATTGGTAAAGATGTTAGTCACGTGTGATAGCAGTCTTTTAATAATTTATAGTTTTGATCAATCCTTACACACACTAAAGTTATTGGGTTATAGTGATATTTTCAAATTATAATGCACTTTGTATATATTATCTTTTTATTTCTCCCAATCTAATTGTTTTTACTCGTAATATTATAAATATAATTCTGATAATATTAAGTTTCAATCACCATTCAATAAATGGTGTTTGAAGCTAGGTGTTATATTTTATTATTACATATATATATATATATATATATATATATATATATATGTATATATATATATTGTGACAGAAAGCAAGGCCTGGTTATAAATGGAAGATTTTTAAGACCAAGCATTGTACATGCTATTTCTCCTTTCAGTTAAAACCCCAGGGAGAAAGAGTGTGTATTTGATTATCCCAGACAGCTGTGAAGCTGTCCAGCAGCTAATCACAGGTGTGGCTAATTAGAAGTTGTGAGGGTTTAAATAGCAGCCTCACTTAGGCCTTGAGAGTTAGTTACAAAGCTACAGAAGCTGGTGTGTGTGTTTGTTACACTGTGTAAAAGACTTTTGTTCCTGTGAACTGTAAAAGGACATTATTTTTACAAAGCACTTGTGGAATGCTGTGAAGTGCTGGGACACATTTAAAAGTACTTAACTTTGCTGCAGAGGAAGGATTTCCCTCTTTTGAAAATGAACTGCCTGTTTGTTATTGCTGTGAAAAATAAAGCCTTTTAAACTACAGTGGATTGTCCTGTGCTGCATTTGTGCCCTAGAAGACCGTGGTTAAAAGTAGTCCCTGTTACACTTGGTGGAGAATCCGGGCAACCACGTTGTATGTCTGTGGGCATAATAATCTGCAAGCAACATGGAGGAAGTCATTAAAGCTTTGATCCATTCTAATGCTATACAGCAGGAGACTAACAGAAAAGCTGCTGAAAATAGTGCAGCACTGCAGCAGTTGGTCTTGGCCCAGTCACAGAGTGCTATGCTGCTGGCTAAATCACAGAAGGAGAACACTGAATTGTTGATACAACAGATGGCTGCTGTGCAAGCTGAGACATTCAGGAAGACCCGGGAGGAGCAGCAAAGTACTACATAGACTCTGCAACGAGAGGTTCAAGCCATATCAGAAAGACTGAACTCTGAATATGTTGGTGGCAGCCAAGGTTCCAGAGTAATAAGGGCTAGTCATTATCTTCAAAAAATGACAGCAGCTGATGATGTTGAGGCGTATCTTTTGGCATTTGAACGCACAGCAGAAAGAGAAAAATGGCCGACAGTTGAGTGGGCGAGTATACTTGCGCCATTTCTTAGTGGTGAACCTCACAAGGCCTACTTTGATTTAGAGCCAGCACAAGCCAGTGACTATGAGAAATTGAAAGCAGAAATCCTTGCACGCCTGGGGGTGACTTCGGCAGTCCGTGCACAAAGATTCAATTCCTGGAGGTTTTCATCTCATAATGCTGCAAGATTCCAGATGTTCGACCTTATACACCTTGCCAGGAAGTGGCTGCAACCAGAGGTTAATTTGGCTACCAAAATAGTGGAACTACTGGTGATGGACCGGTTTCAGCGTGGATTACCTGCTTCCCTGCGGCGGTGGGTTAATCAAGGTGATCCTCAAACAGCGGATCAGTTGATTGTATTAGTCGAAAGATTTATAGCTTCAGGAGAAGTTTTGCAACAATCTTCAATGGATCAGCCCCACAATCCCAAGTCCCAGAGCTCTACAAGAACTGGTAAGACTGTTCAGGGGATAAAGGGGATAAGAGAGCAGCAGGTGTATAGGCAAAACACCAGAGACATTTCCCCAGGAATTAAGGAAAAATTTAAATATAACCAACCTGTAAGATGTTTTAAATGTAATGAGGTTGGGCATATTGCTAGAGACTGTGATAAAGATGAATTTATGTAATGTTGCACATTCACTATTGTCTAATAGCAACAGCTCTGTTAATAATGATTCCCATTGGTGTACTGTGATGGTTAATGATAAAGTGTCTAGGGCTTTGCTTGATTCAGGAAGTATGGTCACACTAGTGGCTAAATCTTTAGTACCAGATGCAGTATTAGATTATGGGGAAAAAATGGGAATTATCTGTGTTCATGGAGATAAACGGGAATATCCTACAGCTGAGGTAGAGATTGAGACCCAGTGTGGTAAATTAAAATATTGTGTTGGTGTAGTACCAAATTTAGCCCATGAGGTGGTGATAGGGAGAGATTTTCCAAAATTTCTGGAGTTATGGGAATCTCCAGAAATATGTCAAACTTCTGATATTTATGTATTTCCTTTCTCTGAAACTGATTTTGAAGGGGGTTCCATTGAAAATGAGAAAAATAAGATTTATTGCCCTATGCCTGTATTAGTAGGTGATCAACCTTCTCAGAGTAATGAAGTACCAAGTACTAGCTCGGAAAATACTGATGATTTGATAGATCTGGTTGGTGGCCCTGGTAATTTTAAAAAAGCCCAATGGGAGGATCCAACATTGGTAGAGGCAAGAAATAATATCAGGGTTATAAATGATGTTGTGACACAGCCAGGAAATGTATTACCCTATCCTTATTTTGAAGCAGTTAATGATTTGGTATATCATGTAGAGCAGAAAGGAACAGACATTGTTAAACAACTTTTGGTGCCCAAGACTTTTAGGAACACTGTATTAAATCTTGCACATAACCACATTCTAGGGGGGCATTTGGGAGTTGAGAAAACCAAAGAGAGAGTTCTTAGAAGGTTTTATTGGCCAGGGATATTTGTAGCCATCAAGGATTATTGTGCTTCATGCCCTAAGTGTCAGCTTACAGCTCCTGCTAAAGATTTTCGTAACCCTTTAGTGCCCTTGCCTATAATTGATGTGCCTTTTGAAAGAATTGCTATGGACTTGGTGGGTCCGCTGGTTAAATCTGCTAGAGGACATCAGTATATACTGGTAATCCTTGATTATGCTACACGCTATCCTGAGGCAGTTCCCCTTCGTAACAACTCTGCAAAGTCCATAGCAAAAGAACTCATGCTAATGTTTAGCAGGGTCGGGATACCTAAGGAAATATTGACAGACCAAGGAACTCCATTTATGTCCAGGGTTACAAAAGAATTGTGTAAGTTGTTGGGCATAAAACAACTAAGGACCTCAGTATATCACCCTCAGACTGATGGTTTAGTAGAAAGGTTTAACAAAACTCTCAAAAGTATGCTAAGAAAGGTAATTGACACAGATGGGAGAAATTGGGACCTTCTGTTACCCTATCTAATGTTCTCTATCAGGGAGGTTCCCCAGGCTTCTACAGGTTTTTCCCCATTTGAACTGTTATATGGGCGGCATCCCAGGGGATTACTAGATATAGTTAAAGAGACTTGGGAGCAAGAGACAACACCTTATCAAAGTATTATTGAACATATTTCCCAAATGCAGGATCGTATGGAAGCTGTCATGCCCATTGTAAGGGAACATATGGGAAAAGCACAGGAAGCACAAAAGTACAGCTACAACCGTAATGCTAGAGCCAGGGTGTTTCAACCTGGGGATAGGGTGTTAGTTCTGGTCCCTACAGTTGAAAATAAATTCTTGGCTACTTGGCAGGGCCCATATGAGATAATTGAGAAAGTGGGTGATGTTAATTACAAAGTAAGTCAGCCAGGGAGAAGGAAACCTGAGCAAATATATCATATAAATCTGTTAAAACCTTGGAAAGATAGGGAAGTTTTAGTTGCCTTAAAACCTACAGAACTCCCTGTCACTGAACCAGAGGTAAATATATCGGAAACCCTATCTGTACATCAGAAGCGAGAGGTCAAGGATTTTATTAGAATAAACAAAGAGGTATTTTCTGTGGTACCGGGAAAAACTAATGTTATTAAGCATGACATAATAACAGAACCAGGGAAGAAGGTCTGCCTTAAACCCTATAGGGTCCCTGAGGCTCGTAGAAAGGCTATTAAACTGGAAGTAGAAAAAATGTTAAAGCTTGGGGTAATTGAGGAATCACAAAGTGAGTGGAACAGTCCAATCGTGCTTGTTCCAAAGCCGGATGGTTCATTAAGGTTCTGTAATGACTTTCGTAACTTAATTGTGTTTCCAAATTTGACACCTACCCAATGCCTAGAGTAGATGAGTTGATAGAAAGGCTAGGAAAAGCACATTATCTCACTACAATTGATTTAACGAAAGGGTATTGGCAGGGGCCTCTCACTAGTCAAGCAAAGGAAAAGACAGCTTTTTCAACCCCAGAGGGCTTATTTCAGTATACGGTGTTGCCATTTGGTTTACATGGAGCCCCGGCAACATTCCAGAGGATGATGGATAGAATTCTGAAACCCCATGTTCGTTATGCGGCAGCATATTTGGATGATGTTATCATTTATAGTACAGATTGGGAATCCCATCTTCCAAAAGTTCAAGCAGTACTTGATGCAATACGGTCCGCTGGGTTAACTGCCAATCCTGCAATATGTACTGTTGGTTTACAGGAAGCTAAGTACTTGGGTTATACTATTGGTAGAGGATTAGTTAAACCTCAGACAACAAAAGTAGAGGCCATACAGAACTGGCCACAGCCTCTAACTAAAAAACAAGTAAGAGCATTTATTGGGATAACTAGTTATTATAGAAGGTTTATCCCGAATTTCGCTACAGTTGCGGCACCCTTGACAGATCTCACAAAAGCAAGGGCCCCAATTATGATAAAATGGTCCCCAGAACAGAACAAGCTTTTAAGCATTTGAAAGATGCCCTTTGTGCCCATCCAGTTTTGGTAACCCCCAATTTCGCTAAAGATTTTATTGTACAGACAGATGCCTCTGATGTTGGTTTAGGAGCAGTTCTCTCGCAGGAGTGTCAGGGAGAAGAGCATCCTGTCCTTTTCCTAAGCAGAAAACTTATTTCACAGGAAAAGAACTATTCTATAGTGGAGAAAGAATGCCTTGCCATTAAGTGGGCTTTAGAGACCCTTAGGTACTATCTGTTGGGAAGAAAATTTAAATTAATAACAGATCATGCTCCTCTCACATGGATGAGTCAGAATAAGGAAACAAATTCAAGGGTTACTAGGTGGTTTCTTAGCTTGCAACCCTTCAATTTTACTGTTGAGCACAGGGCAATGCTGATGGTTTGTCTTGGGTACATTCATTGATGTCCATGGTCGCTCAACCCACTGGGTGTGAGCTGGGGGGGAGGATATGTGACAGAAAGTAAGGCCTGGTTATAAATGGAAGATTTTTAAGACCAAGCATTGTACATGCTATTTCTCCTTTCAGTTAAAACCCCAGGGAGAAAGAGTGTGTATTTGATTATCCCAGACAGCTGTGAAGCTGTCCAGCAGCTAATCACAGGTGTGGCTAATTAGAAGTTGTGAGGGTTTAAATAGCAGCCTCACTTAGGCTTTGAGAGTTAGTTACACAGCTACAGAAGCTGGTGTGTGTGTTTGTTACACTGTGTAAAAGACTTTTGTTCCTGTGAACTGTAAAAGGACATTATTTTTGCAAAGCACTTGTGAAATGCTGTGAAGTGCTGGGACACATTTAAAAGTACTTAATTTTGCTGCAGAGGAAGGATTTCCCTCTTGAAAATGAACTGCCTGTTTGTTATTGCTGTGAAAAATAAAGCCTTTTAAACTACAGTGGATTGTCCTGTGCTGCATTTGTGCCCTAGAAGACCGTGGTTAAAAGTAGTCCCTGTTACACTATATATATATCATAGTCTATAGGGGCTGTGAATAACAAGCTTTCTCCTCCCACAAATAGTATTAATGAGGACATGTTCCCATGACAACTAGATTAACACAAGTTATACGCATATACATTTAGAGAGAGATTATGTTTTTGATGTTATTATGAATAATTTATGTATCTCAAATGTATTTTTAAGGTTCAGGACAAACAGTTAACATGATAGGAGAATAAGATGTTGATTTATTTACTTCGGATTCTATATTCATATAAAATAATTTCACTACGGATTCGGCAATATAACACGCCTCTTCCAAATACACATCACGGGCTTGTGGGCCAATCAACAATGAGCAGTAGTATCGATCAGTGTGGTTACGTCACTTAGAACTGTCCAATTATAATTGCACCATACCCTGACGTAACCACACGTGACTAACCAATAGTGCACGTAGAAGAAAACATCAAGCTATTCACTCATTTACGAGACACAAACGAAACTTAGAAAATAATATATTACATGACAGTATTAAGTCCAAATGAGATAGTTTGGATCGGTAACGATCCCATACCAACAACGGAGCTATTAATAATGAGTTGCTAACATTTATACAAATAACGATAACTGTGACAATATGTTTACAGACTCGTTATGCTTTAATATTCTAAGACTAAATTGGTAAATTTATACTCAAGAATGTGATATATGCATTGTACATATTGTATAAACATATATATTTTTATTTAGTTTTTATTATGGGTAGAGCAGAATATATTTTTAATCACATAGGGGGGTTGGTCTGTGAAAGGGAGTGTCTTATTTTTGTATCAATCCTTGATTGGTAACATATGTGTATAAAAGGCTATACAAATGTTTGTTACAATACCAGCCTGATGAAACAGTGTATCACTGAGAAACGCGTCGCTGTACCTGAGTTTTTGATATTAAAGTTTTATTTCACATTTTATATCAAGACTGAGCTTTATATAATTTTTTACGGGAATCCAGCTGATTGACACCATTTTGGAAAACACTTTGGCTATCATGTGGATCCTATTACTTCTAAGACTGAGACATTCCCTACTGATGCTTCTGACACAGTGAATGAGTTAGCCAGATTACTCCTGAATATCTGGCCTGAGCTTACAGCACTTCAACAGTGCATCACCAAATGTGAGTTAAATATTCATACTTTACACTACTATATGTTCTTACATATTACGCTATGGTAGTTTGTTTTTAATTTATCTCAAGAAAGAAGCATCTACATAACGTTTGCTGGCTTTGAGAGAGAGAGTTAGCCAGCATACTCCTAAATTTCTGGCCTGCCTGTATAGCCCTTGATAGTGCTTTCCCAAATGTGAGTGCATTTCCACCATCTTGCATTAACTTTGCCATCTGTTTGAACTTATTACACTATGGGCACCTTCTTTTTATATATTTTTTTATAGGTTACCGTAAGAGGGAGCGGCCATCTCACTTTATGAAGAGCTGCCTGCAAACCATTGCTGTATATGCTGTATCTGAGTTTTTGATCTTGAGATCATCAAACAACAAAGGAAATAATTTAGAGACACTAGTTTTTATTTCTGCTATATTTCCGATTAGGGAATTTATTAATTATTGGGACTCTTCATTTGCCTTATTATATCCATCCTGTGTTTGAATTGTGTTAAAGTTGTTATTTGCTTATTGCAACACCTTTTGTTACATGGTATAGTAATTACGTATTTTGGCGCACCTATATACTCTTCCTAGTATTTGGTTGAGTTTATTTTAAATGTACAGAGTACTTTGTAGAACATCTGATTGTACACCTGTAAAATCTGACCACATATATTCTCTTTTCTTGGTTTCAATAAAAATACTTACAAAAAAAAAATTCTTTCTATTTACAAGAATCCAGTTAAAGGGACACTAAACCCCAAAAATTCTGTCATGATTCAGATAGAGAATACAATTTTAAACAACATTCTAATTTACTTCTATGATATATTTTGTTTCATTTTATAGATATCCTTTGTTGAAGGAATAGTAATGCACATGGGTGAGCCAATCACATGAGGCATCTATGTGTAGCAACCAATCAGCAGCTATTGAGCATATCTAGATATGCTTTTCAGCAAAGCATATCAACAAAATTAAACAAATTAGATAATAGAAATAATTAGAAAGTTGTTTAAAATTGCATGCTCTTTCTAAACCATGAAAGAAAAAATTGGGGTTTCATGTCCCTTTAACTGTGTCTTTGCAGGAACATTGGGAACCCTCCAACATCTTGAAATAATAGTTTTTGCACTCTAACATACAGTAAAGTGTTTTAGCTTTATTTCTTAGTTTTTATAATTCTGAAACAAAAGAATTATATGTTCAACATCTCTAAATCAATGTTCATTAACCCTTTAGTGACAGGGTGAAAGTGCCTACATCGGAACACCTGTTACGATGTAGACAAATTGAAACTATGCGATCGTGCATACGATCGCAAGATTTCAATTATTGGATCACATCTGGGGGGCGTCCCTACAACCCTAGGAACGCCCTCCAGACCGCGATCAAGTCCTAGAAGCACAGAAGACTTCAGGACAGCCGTTTGTTATGACGTTCTATTCCGTCATAACGGCTCTAAAGCCCAGTGTAATTATGACGGAATAGAATGGCATAACGGCGTTAAAAGGTTAAAGGGACACTCAACACTAAAATTGTTATTGTTTAAAAGATAGACAACGCCTTTACTACCCAATCCCCAGCTTTGCACATCCAACATATATTAATATACTTTATAACATTTAAACCTCGAAATTTCTGCCTGTTTCTAAGCCAATAAAGACAGCCTCTTATCACATGCTTTTTATTATCTTTTCACAACAGGAGACTGTATATATAGATAACATTGTGCTCATGCCCGTTGAGTTATTTAAGAGTCAGGACAACACAGCACTAATTGGCTAAAATGCAAGTCAATAGATAATAAATAAAAAGTCCATGTGATCAAGGGGCGATCTAAGAAGATGCTTAGATACAACATAATCACAGAGGTAAAAAGTATATTAATATAACTGTTGGTTATGCAAAACTGGGTAATGGGTAATACAAGGATTATTTATCTTTTAAAACAATACAAATTCTATTGTAGACTGTCCCTTTAAGTGTACAATACCAGACCAAAAGGTCTCCAGTTTTCTACAGCTCCACAAAATGTGAAGCGGTGATCCTTCTTTCCCACAACCTATCCAAATTTGCCACTGGGACTTTTATATAATAGAAGTATTTTTTCAACAAAATATAGGATTACCTTTATTTATTCATTTTTTACACACTCACCCTTCCCACATAATTTGAGCTTGCACAAAAAAGCTGCACAAAGCTTCTCTTCGTTCTACGTGGCTACTGGCTTAGCTTCTGCTGATTACAAACACAGCCAGAAAGGATGCTGTTCAAATGGATAGGCCCCGCCACAGCATGTAAGGTCAAATTAACCTTCTCTGCTTTTCATTCTATTTTAGGATTTAGTCTTGTGAAAGGGATATGAAACCCAATTTTTTTCTTTTGTGATTTAGATAGAACATGCAATATTAAGTACATTTCTAATTTACTATCATCAATTTTTCTTTATTCTCTTGGTATCTTTATTTGAAAAGTAGGAATGTAAAGCTTAAGTTAAGAGTCACCCATTTTTGGTTCAGTACCTGGATAGCGCTTGCTGATTGGTGGCTAAAACCCAAATTTTTTATTTTGTGATTTAGATAAAGCATGCACTATTAAGTAAATTTCTAATTTACTATCAGCAATTTTCTTTGTTCTCTTGGTATCTTTATTTAAAAAGCAGGAATGTCAAGCTTAGGAGACACCCATTTTTGGTTCAGTACCTAGGTAGTGCTTTCTGCATTTTCAAATAAAGATACCAAGAGAACGAAGAAAAATAGATAATAAGAGTAAATCAGAAAGTTGCTTAAAATTGCCTGCTCTATTTGAATCATAATAGAAAAAAATTGGGTTTCATATCCCTTTAACTTCAAGGACATTTCTTAGGATATAATTAGTGAGATACTTTTCAGGCATCTTTTTAATATAATCCATGTGGTTTGTTTTTTTCTAATTACTGAATAATTTTTCTTAGAATACAGTTTACATGAATTAATATGATGTTTTATATTAAAAGTTTTTGTGATTATTACATGTATTTTTTAAGAATTGTTACACATATACAGTATTATAATAATAATGCTAGTAATAAAATAAAAGTTAAAACCAGTATTAAAAAAATTCTTTCCTGTTGTGTATTTAGGAAGATTGAGTGCAGCTAAAATTTTATTTTAGAAAATGATGTCTATTATATACATAATTTTTTTTACTGATTGCCTTTAATTTTTATTACATTGTATGACTGTCAACATGATCATCCAACACACGCATACACAAAAACTAGACAAAAGTAAACATTATTAAACAGTGCCATCATTTAGATTGTTCAGCCAAAGCACAAATTGCCTGTGTTGACTAGGGAGTAGAATACATTTGATCTTGCTTTTATTACATTACAAGTGATTACAGGTATTCTGATAGGAATCCCATTTTAGATTATATCACATTTGATTTCCCTGATGATGCAATGACAAGGAAGAAGTGCTTCATATTTTAACATCTGTCTGCATGACACACTAATTAGGAAGCTTTTAATACATTTTCTCAAAATTATATATTGGAGCTCATTAAGGTTACCATTAGCAGGATTCTAAGTCTTGCTGTAGCTATTGAAAGCTACGCTAGCAAATGAAAAAAAATGACACACATTTTCTCATCGATCTTGCTAGATGAGGTATTCCTCAATGTCAATTGACAGAGCCTCTTAAAAGCATGTGAATATGAAATATTCACAGATTAGTACCAAAAACTACAGCTCAGATGCCAACAGCTCCATCTGTCTGCTTTTACCATTTGAAATTTAATGTGGATAATAAAATGAGATATATATTTGCTTATTCACAAGTATATTTTATATCACAGCATATATTCTTTTAGCTACAACTAGTCACAGGGTTGCAAATATTCATGTTTAGTAACAATTATTAAAAAAAAGGTTAATTGATAAAAAATGTTGTAGGTGTTAAAAAGAATATATATATATATATATATATATATATATATATATATATACAGTATATATATACAGGGAGTGCAGAATTATTAGGCAAGTTGTATTTTTGAGGATTAATTTTATTATTGAACAACAACCATGTTCTCAATGAACCCAAAAAACTCATTATTATCAAAGCTGAATAGTTTTGGAAGTAGTTTTTAGTTTGTTTTTAGTTATAGCTATTTTAGGGGGATATCTGTGTGTGCAGGTGACTATTACTGTGCATAATTATTAGGCAACTTAACAAAAAACAAATATATACCCATTTCAATTATTTATTTTTACCAGTGAAACCAATATAACATCTCAACATTCACAAATATACATTTCTGACATTCAAAAACAAAACAAAAACAAATCAGTGACCAATATAGCCACCTTTCTTTGCAAGGACACTCAAAAGCCTGCCATCCATGGATTATGTCAGTGTTTTGATCTGTTCACCATCAACATTGCGTGCGGCAGCAACCACAGCCTCCCAGACACTGTTCAGAGAGGTGTACTGTTTTCCCTCCTTGTAAATCTCACATTTGATGATGGACCACAGGTTCTCAATGGGGTTCAGATCAGGTGAACAAGGAGGCCATGTCATTAGATTTTCTTCTTTTATACCCTTTCTTGCCAGCCACGCTGTGGAGTACTTGGACGCGTGTGATGGAGCATTGTCCTGCATGAAAATCATGTTTTTCTTGAAGGATGCAGACTTCTTCCTGTACCACTGCTTGAAGAAGGTGTCTTCCAGAAACTGGCAGTAGGACTGGGAGTTGAGCTTGACTCCATCCTCAACCCGAAAAGGCCCCACAAGCTCATCTTTGATGATACCAGCCCAAACCAGTACTCCACCTCCACCTTGCTGGCGTCTGAGTCGGACTGGAGCTCTCTGCCCTTTATCAATCCAGCCATGGGCCCATCCATCTGGCCAGTCAAGACTCACTCTCATTTCATCAGTCCATAAAACCTTAGAAAAATCAGTCTTGAGATATTTCTTGGCCCAGTCTTGACGTTTCAGCTTGTGTGTCTTGTTCAGTGGTGGTCATCTTTCAGCCTTTCTTACCTTGGCCATGTCTCTGAGTATTGCACACCTTGTGCTTTTGGGCACTCCAGTGATGTTGCAGCTCTGAAATATGGCCAAACTGGTGGCAAGTGGAATCTTGGCAGCTGCACGCTTGCCTTTTCTCAGTTCATGGGCAGTTATTTTGCGCCTTGGTTTTTCCACACACTTCTTGCGACCCTGTTGACTATTTTGAATGAAAAGCTTGATTGTTCGATGATCACGCTTCAGAAGCTTTGCAATTTTAATAGTGCTGCATCCCTCTGCAAGATATCTCACTATTTTTGACTTTTCTGAGCCTGTCAAGTCCTTCTTTTGACCCATTTTGCCAAAGGAAAGGAAGTTGCCTAATAAATATGCACACCTGATATAGGGTGTTGATGTCATTAGACCACACCCCTTCTCATTACAGAGATGCACATCACCTAATATGCTTAATTGGTAGTAGGCTTTCGAGCCTATACAGCTTGGAGTAAGACAACATGCATAAAGAGGATGATGTGGTCAAAATACTCATTTGCCTAATAATTCTGCACTCCCTGTATATATATATATATATATATATATACACACATACCAGTATATATATATATATATACATATACACACATACATACATATATATATATATATACATAAACACACATACATACATATATATATATATACATAAACACACATACATACATATATATATACATAAACACACATACATACATATATATATATATATAAACACACACACGTATATAAATATTTACACATATATATATTTATATATACACACACATATATATATATATATATATATATATATATATTATTATTATTTTTTATTTATGAAGTGCCAACATATTTTGCAGCACTGTCCATGGGTACAAAGATGTAAGTACAATGGTGAAACAATGCAATATAAGACAACATTTTACAGACACATACAGGGGGAATTGAGGGCCCTATTCCCATAGGAACTTACAATCTAGATGGGTAGGAGGATGGGAAACAGGAGGTGGGGACTGCAAAGGGGAGAATGATGTTAGTGAGGAGTTAGATGAGGGCAACTGTTGGTTAAGTGAAATTAATTTGTTAATGAGTCGGGTGGTAAGCTTCCCTGAACAAAAAGGTCTTTAGGGAGCGTTTAAAGGAGGACAGGTTAGGGGAAAGTCTGACAGCTCGAGGAAGTGCGTTCCAGAGGGTCGGTGCTGCACGAGAGAAGTCCTGTAGTCTAGCATGGGAGGAGGTGATGGTAGAGGAGGCAATAAGCAGGTCATTGTTTGATCTTAGGGGGCGGGCTGGAGTATATTTGTTAATGAGGGAGGACAGGTATATATATATATATACAGTATATATATATATATATATATATATATATATATATATATATTTATTTATTTATTATTTTTTTTGTCTGGTTTAATTACTTTGACACCTGGTTGCTGCTGGATACCTTGGTACCTGAACTCGGTAATGATGCTCACAGTTCTTTGGTTCACTCCCTTCGAATTGATGCTTGGTTCTGCTCCTGTTCTTCTGGTAATGATTATGGCCTGTTCTTGATTACTGATCACAGAACATCTCCTGCTAGATGGGTTCCAGCTACAAACAAGGAAACACCCTTTATATTTTATAATGATGGACTTATAATTTAGATTTTATTTTTTAAATACAGAACTATGGGAAGAGAATCATAAAGAGATTGGACACTATAAAGGTCAAACACGAATACTTTATGAGCAATTCAGAGCTGTTAACATTATATTAAACATATTTATAAATTATAATATTTCAAAATGTTTGAAATATCTAAAGATATTAAAATATATAAGACTAACCTTCTTACACTGGTTAAAGCATCCCACCCAAACTCAGGTGTTCTCATAACAGTGTACTAGAGTTGTATTTAAAGCTAGGGAATCTCATGCTAATATAAAGAGTAAAAGCAGGAATGATACAGCCCATAAAGGCAAAATATTGTAGTGCTAGGACCAGTCTACATTGGTACACCTTGTAATTTGTAACTATGCATATATTCTTTCAGCGGTTTTTGCTCTTTTTCGCCTCTCATGCTTTTTAAATATTGTATGTGTATTGTCTGTTTGGAATTTGAGTGGACAATAGATGACCCAGATTCTTTGTGAACCCAAGGTGTATATATTTAGTAATAAAGCATTTAGACCCTTGTGCAGCCTTGGTCCTTCTTTGATTGAATAGATAGCACATTCAATCCTTTTCTCAGTAAACCGTTTCATATTATGCATATAATGGTTTATATTTTGTGACTTAGATCCAAATTTTAATATAATGTTATTTTTATAGTATTTTTTAAAAGCATTTTAAAATATTTTCTTTATTTGCAAGTGAATGTGCACCCCAATACCCTGTGTTTTGTGTAAATATATAGATGAGTTTAAAACTAAATAATGTGTATTTCACTCTATAAATATGTATATCAATCTCATATGCATTTGTTTTCAAATACTTTTAAACACTAGATATTAATGCATTTGAAAGCTTTTCCATATAAGTATACACAGGAAGCTACAAGTGTGATATATGTATAGCTATTCAAAGAAGTGTTTTGACAAACAAAAGGAATAGCATTGTTCTGCCAGCAGCTGAGAACTGGAAGTCATACTTTTGGTTTAAGCTTCAGCTACATGAAAACAAAGCAATGCTAATTAAATCATGCATCTGTTTCTAGTCTGAAAACAAGAATATAAGTCAACCATATGTATTGCAATTGCACTAAATACGACGCCATGTCTGATATGGTTATTTATTTTGTGTCTTAACACACCATGTAAAAACTTCCGTTTGTCAACTTAATTGCATTAACTAGCATCTGTTCTGCTGAACAAACCCTGTTTTTTTTCTGAAGGCTCATAATAAACTTAAAGTGGAGCTAGGACATTATCAACCCCCCACATCTACCACCACCACCAATGAAGTATGAAAATGACAGATTCTTGATATTTTATACATTTATAAAAAAAATGTTTTCTCATAGAGGAACACAAGAAATAACATTAAGGGACACTGAACCCACATGTTTTCTTTCGTGATTCAGATAGAGCATGCAATTTTAAGCAACTTTCTAATTTACTCCTATTATCAATTTTTCTTCGTTCTCTTGCTATCTTTATTTAAATAAAAGAAGGCATCTAAGCTTTTGTATTGGTTCAGACTCTGGACAGCACTTTTTTTTATTGGTGGATGAATTTATCCACCAATCAGCAAGAACAACCCAGGTTGTTCACCAAAAATGGGCCAGCATCTAAACTTACATTCTTGCATTTCAAATAAAGATACCAAGAGAATGAAGAAAATTTGATAATAGGAGTGTACTCCTATTATCAAATTTTCTTCATTCTCTTGGTATCTTTATTTTTAGAAAGTTGCTTAAAATTGCATGCTCTATCTGAATCATGAAAGAAAAAAATTGGGTTCAGTGTCCCGTGTCTTTGTCATGTACTGGACAAAGAATGATACTTTTCTGCCAATAAACGTATGGCTGTAAAAAGCCTTATACACTTGAGATTGGAATTATGGAAAAAATAATACAAAGAAAAAGAAATCCCATGGAATTTAAGCATCTGCTTCCAGTTTTTAAAACAAATAAAAGGGGGAAAGATAATTTATATAAAAATGAATCCACTACACATGATGGCACTAGTCTGCTTTGGTTTTCTAAGTTTAATGTTAACTATTTCCCCACATCAAATAAAAAAATCTGCAGAATATAAACCTTCTAAGTTTAAAATGATTACAAATCTCTATTGATAAAATTACATGTACATATGTATTTAAAACAGATGAAAAATGCTTTATGTACATGCTGTCAACATATTTAATAATGGAAATGTGTGAACCAAGACCGAGTTACTTTCAGCGCCATGAACAAAGCAGCGAATGCTGCTCCGGAGCCCTTGTGGGGCAGGTTCGCACTCGTTCTGGGTTCCCTTCAGTCATGTGAGTGAAGGGGTGGGCATTACACACTCATTGGAGAGTGTAATGATGTATACGGGATGGTGGACAAACAGATCTGCTGCCTGTATGCCATGAAGGTATGAGGACAACTTGTAAAGGTGAAAAGTTTACCACATGCCAGTTAATACATGGGGCCCTTTATATCTGGTGTTGAGGGTGAAGCAATGAAAATGTGATAATTAATGGATGTTTTCTATATTTTGATCAAATAATAATATCTCTCTGATGACAACATATAACTTCTGTTCATGCAGACAAAACCATCACTTGAAATGTTAATATATGTAAGAATTTGTTCCAGTTTGTAGAGCAACTTAAAAGGGCAAAACCATCTGCATTGGAATTAGGCTGTATGCAAAGCCAATTCTCATTTGACCATGTTACTCTGCTAAATTAATTAGCTAGTACTGACAAACTAAGAGTAGAAGTATTACTTCTAAAAGTTTCAATCCCCCAAATTATTTTAGAAATTATAAAACAGTGTTACACACATGCACAGAAGAAAGAAAAAAAAAATATATATATATATATATATTTTTTTTTAAAGAAAATTTGTTATAAGTATTTTTAAAGCCTGCATCACTCTTCAAGACTGATACATAGGAAAATCAGAGACAATGATAGTTTTTTTTATCAATATAAATAATGTTCAGGCATTATGAACAACTGGTACATATCACAAACAAATTAAATGTATATAAATTGTATACATTATTTGGAAATAATAAAGTTTTCTTTTAAATATAAATAATCAAAAGTGTTGTGATTGTAAAAAATATAATAATATTCATTTTAGCTCATCTTCACATAGATATTCAATACCTCCTTTGAAAGGTGCACACTTCCATCGTCCCTTTAACATGTAAGATACCTTTTCTTTCACATTTTAAATCAAATTCTCTTTTTGACCCTCTGCAACCTGGTTTTCTTCCACAAAAATGCACACAGATTGCTATCCAACAGTGATCTGCTTACAGCCACCAATAAAAATAATTTCTCCCTCTAATCTTTTTCTCTATATCTCTTAATATGAAATATTAGGGATGGGCAAAAGTACTGAAAGTGCAATTTGTTTGGTAGAATGAATATTCCTGTGGACATTGGCTTTGGACAATTGGACTTTGGACAATGTTGATAAGAATGAAAATCCAGTAAAATTCAACAATTGAAAGTTACTTTCGTTTTTGAATTTTCATAATTAGATCAAATATCCACAATCAAAATTTGGAATGTAACATTCGATTTAACAAATACTATTCAGAATTTCAATAGTTCATGTGGTAGGGAATTTAGTAAATTGATACATAATAGATACAAATATATCAATTCAAATGTTTCTATTTCGAAAATTGCACAATTCAAATATTACATTTATAGCAAGCATTAGAAATAATATTACAAATATATACACCTAGATTACGAGTTTTGCGTTAGAGGCTGTGCGGTGCTAACGAGCATGAATACAAGGTAAATGAGGGATTACTCGGCACTCTGTGCAGTGGTTAAAATCTTTTTCCTTTATTCGTGAAAAACCAGTTAAAAACAGGAATCAGCATCTGCATCCAAATACTGTGTACAGCACACTTTAGGTAAGCAGTAGGTTGGTGGTCACTAATGCTGACGCGTTTCGGCTCCCCACGCCGTAGTCATAGCATACTTTAGTGACCATCAACCTCAATTTAAAAAGGGTTACATCAAACCCTATTGGTCAAACCCAAACACACCTCCTGTGCTGCTCAGCTACCATATTGTCTCTTATAGATGAGCAATCTCGTATATACATTATAGTTAAACTGTATAAGCTTAAACTGACAGGTTGTCTTATGTGACTTAATTAAATAGCTGTGTTGCTCTCACTTATTCCAACCGTGATATATCGGTTCTGACTCATAGACTGAGCTAAACTAAACTTAACTAAACTTGATTGAATCTGCTTTTATTCTTTTTGTTATTGCTTTTAGACTCCATTAACTATTGCTTACAATTCTATGGGTAATATCTCAGATTTACAACACAATAATTTGTTTATTAGTTTAGTGTTGTCAAATGGAGTTCCCTTATGATAAGTGATGTTTTGTTTAATGTTGTGAGGGCTATTTTCACTTAATGCCAAAAATTGATGAGATCAAATTCACTGTTTAGGCCAGACGGTCTTCTTGTTTTCATTTTTAGTATCCAGAAGACCTCTTCTCTGGCTAACATGAGATCTCTGTCCCCTCCTCTCACAGGGGGGGGATATGTTTGACTATTGTCCAGATGAGAGAGCTGGGGTCTTTGTCATGGACCTGGTGAAAATGTGTAATTATGGGTGTTGTAAGTGTACTCATTTTTATGTTGTTTATATGCTCGCGGATTCTGGATCTGACCTCTCGTGAGGTCATACCTATGTATTGCAGTCCACATTGTGTACACGTGAGCATATAAACAACATAAGTAGCTCTGCAGTTGAAGCATCTTTCATGCAAATATGCTTCACCAGTAATGGTACTGGTGAAGCCGTTCCCAACTGCTAAATGCTTACAGGCTATGCAGTCTGTGTAGTGGCACCTGAATACACCTTTTGTGTTTAGCCATGAACTTGTGTTGTTTCTATCTCCTGATTTAAGTACAGTAGGCGCTACCCTGTTTCCAATTGTGACTCCTCTTCTATAGGAGAAGCGACAGCCCCCTCTGACTATGTTGGCTAGTCCATCATCGGCCAAGAGTAATGGGAAGTGCTTAGATATAATGTTGCAGACTTCCCTGTATTGATCACTATAGGTTGTCAAAAAAGTAGTTTTTTGTGCATAACTCTCATTGTGTTTCCTACGTTCTGTTCTCGTCATCAGGAGAGAGTCTCTGTCTTTTTTAGTTACATCTTGTTTGATACCAAGTACCATCTTTTTCGGATACTCTCTAGATATTAGTCTTTCTGTAAGTTCATTAGCCTGTGTTTCAAATGTTTTCTTATTTGAACAATTTCTGAGAGTCCTAACGTATTGTCCTTTGGCTATTGCTTTAAAGACTTTGTGAGGATGACTGCTCTTTGCGTGTAGAATAGTATTTTTGGCTGTTGGCTTACGAAAAATACTAGTAGTGATATTGCCCTTTTCACCTCCATTTTCTCCTACCAAAGTTACATCCAAATAGGTAATTTTCTCAGGGTCAGTTTCAAAGGTGAAACCCAAGTTCATCTTATTGTTGTTGAGGTACTCAACAAAGTG
This sequence comes from Bombina bombina, assembly GCF_027579735.1. Classification (NCBI taxonomy): domain Eukaryota; kingdom Metazoa; phylum Chordata; class Amphibia; order Anura; family Bombinatoridae; genus Bombina; species Bombina bombina. The sequence goes on along the minus strand of NC_069500.1, from coordinate 853,016,746 downwards.
TTTCACCTGGTCTATGTCGCCCCTCCAGATCACCAAAAGATCATCTATGAATCTTTTGTAAAAAATAATATTGGGCTTATGTATGTTTCTATCTCCATAGATGTGGGACCTCTCCCACCACCCCATATAGAGGTTGGCGTAGGAGGGGGCAAACTTGGCCCCCATCGCGGTCCCACACCTCTGGAGATAGAAACAGCCATCAAAACAAAAATAATTATGGGTGAGTAAAAATTCAGTCACCCGTAGTATGAAACTACAATGTTCCTCCTCATACTGCCCTGAATGGGTAAGAAAATACCTTATTGCAGTTTCGTCCCACCCCTCACTTACCTATAGCGCTGGTATTACTAGTTTTCAGAAACCTGTTGTTAAAAGACAAGAAGTGAGCGTTGAGCAAAATTTTGCTCATTACCGCACTCCAATACCAGCGCTGCTTAAGTCAGTGGTGAGCTGGTCGCATGATTTCCCCATAGGAATCAACGGGGAGAGCCAGCTGAGAAAAAGTCTAACACCTGCAAAAAAGCAGCGCAAAACTCCTTAACGCAGCCCCATTTATTCCTATGTGAAAATAAAAGTTATGTCTACACCTAACACCCTAACGTGAACCCCGAGTCTAAACACCCCTAATCTTACACGTATTAACCCCTAATCTGCCGTCCCCGACATCGCCTACACCTGCATTATATTTATTAACCTCTAATCTGCCGCTCCGGACACCGCCGCCACCTACATTATATTTATGAACCCCTAATCTGCTGCCCCCAACATCGCTGACACCTACATTATATTTATTAACCCCTAATCTGCCGCCCCCAACGTCGCCGCCACTATATTAGTTATTAACCCCTAAATCTAAGTCTAACGCTAGCTAACCCTAACACCCCCTAACTTAAATATATATTTTTTTTTAAATAATTTTTTTGAGGTTAAATACAAGATGCACCATACATGCAATGTTTCAAGGATGAGTGACTACAGAAAAGAAAAATTCAAAAGAGGCATAATGCTGCAAATATAAAGTCATAGTAATATCATCACAACTGGATTCAAATATGCGTAAAATAAACTAAAACTCACATTTTCAATTTTTTTTTCTATACTGTATATAATTTATATAACAAATAAAAGGTCAAAAGATACTTCCTTAATACCCAAGAAGGGATGTGGAAAATAATCATTAAGCCGTAGTTCCTGATATATAAGAACTTGTAGAAAATTAGGCGGTAAAACACAAACAGGAGCCACTCCAGCTTAAGTATCGAATTAGAATGTAATATCTGGATCAACCATTCTTCCATTTATTGCAGTACAAACACATATTGAAAAAATACAGCATATATAAAACTAGTAAGAAGTTAAATATAACATATGATTGTATATGCAGTATTTTGCAAGGGAAACCGCGCAAGACACTCTGAACATACTCACATATGCCAGAGTGTAACACATGGGGGGAGGGTAGGAGACCAGCCATTAAACCGTATAAAGAAAAATAGGAGAAAGCTTTTATAATGCGTATTAGCATGAGGAGTACTATAAGCGTATTGCATTATATATGTTTAATTACTGGAGATCAATGGGCAATGATTGGAATAGACATTACATCTAAATAAATTTTGAGACTGTTTCTGAGCTGGTATAATATATTTAAATATAGTTTATATTAGTTCAAGGTAAAAGTGAGGTTGACTATACCGAGAGAAAAATAAAATAAAGATAAGGCTCAGAAGTATACGTCAACATCTGTGAAAGTGAGGTACATTAGGTCTGTGCTATTGTTATATAGAGAATGAAACTGTAACTGTTATTTTCTTCTCTCACGAACCAGCCCTGCCGACTAGGCATGGGCCCTATACCCAGCAACAGGTGGCTATTTCAGTTATTAGGGAACAACCAAAATAAAAAGCTACACAAACCTCACAGAAATGACTTTGTATGTTCTCTCTTTACCTAGTGAACATAAGTGCTGCATAGTAAATTACCATATATATTACTACATGACCTAGTTTATCTCAAATAAGGAGGTATGCATGTAAGTGGTAAACGTTCTAACATTTTAGCCTCATATTGTAAAAACCTTCTAGCCGTACTCGTATATAAAAGGAGCAGTATAGACAACACTAGCTCACTAAAATTGGCAGCGACACTAGTTTCTGTGGACAATTTCAGTCAGACTTATTGCAATGCCATAAAACAGTGTAGCATGGGGAATATAAGATAGTGTTCCCTGACTCAATAGAGTAAAGTGAGAGGCTAAATGTAGCAAAGAAGTAGATCTTATTAATAGCTACTAATATGTTAGATGCCATAATAAATTGCTTGACTAGCCTGAATAGCTGATATAAATGATCCTATGAGTGGTGGAATAGTTTAATTGTTTAGACTATGCAAGATTTGGGGGATCAGCCAAGGTAATTACAACTACCTGTAAAAATATGTAGATATGAACAATGGATACCATATAGTAGTCTCCTATATATATATATATGCTCTTATATCAATGTATACTGGATCGGTAAAGAATAGCACATAGTGTAGAATTGTAAACTAGATTCCAGAATTAGAGATTATTATAGGGATGAAGCAATTTGCCTTTAAGTAATTAGGGGGTAGAGACTGAGTCAATACATAATAGGCTACTACAAAACCTATATAAATTATGTATTAAGGGAGGTAACTGAAAGTATAAAAAGGTAAAGAAGTGTATATATAGAATAGGAGCCTTACTAAAATAACATTACCATCTTAGCCTTGTCTCCATTCTCCATTAGTATACAAAAATAATTTAGGGGTCTGGGCTGTAGCTAAACAAGTCAGCTATCACCTGCATAAGAAAACACTAACCAACATAACAACTGTTGAATAATTATATATCGTTGATATAGGTCCTAATATATGTATACATATACATACATACACACACACACATATATACATATACACACATATACACCCACATATACACACATACATCCACGTAACTTGGCCCCAGTAGATTACCTCAGCAGACCCCAAGCACAATGAACCTAACAATAAAGCATTTGGCATTGAGGATTTTTCATCACAAACTCATAGTGTAGACATGGTGTAGATAGTATGCTTGGGTTAATATTAGGATATGCACCGGTTCTAAGCCCATACTGAGTGTCGAATGCCGGAGCTAAATTTTAATTATGTAAAGAATGACTACAGTCAAAAGCACTATGCTTGGATGCTACTGTATAGAAACTCGAAATATCATGGCCAGAGCTATGTACCTAATACACTGCTACTATACTAATCTTGGTCGACTTATCATTATACATTCATTTGTTACCGTGAGAAAGGTATACAACATGCCCAACATTTTAAACCTTAGATAAATTAGGTTAGAAGACCAAAAGGATATTAACTAGAATCATATTAATTGCTATAACGTAACCTTAATGAACTAAAAAAACAGGTATTATAATGTAGATACATACGCCTAGATTTAGAGTTTGGTGTTAGCCGCCAAAACCAGCGTTAGGGGCTCTTAACGCTGGTTTTGGGCTACCGCTGGTATTTAGAGTCAGTCAGGAAAGGGTTTAACGCTCACTTTGCAGCCGCGACTTTTCCATACCGCAGATCCCCCTACGCCATTTGCATATCCTATCTTTTCAATGGGATCTATCTAACGCCGGTATTTAGAGTCTTGGCTGAAGTGAGCGTTAGAAATCTAACAACAGAACTCCAGCCGCAGGAAAAAGCCAGGAGTTAAGAGCTTTCTGGGCTAACGCCGGTTCATAAAGCTCTTAACTACTGTGCTCTAAAGTACACTAACATCCATAAACTACCTATGTACCCCTAAACCGAGGCCCCCCCACATCGCCGCCACTCTAATAAAAATTTTGAACCCCTAATCTGCCGACCGCACACCGCTGCAACCTACGTTATCCCTATGTACCCCTAATCTGCTGCCCCTAACACCGCCGACCCCTACATAATATTTATTAACCCTTAATCTGCCGCCCCCAATGTCGCCGCCACCTACCTACAATTATTAACCCCTAATCTGCCGACCGGACCTCACCGCTACTATAATAAAGTTATTAACCCCTAATCCGCCTCACTCCAGCCTCACTAACTCTATAATAAATAGTATTAACCCCTAATCTGCCCTCCCTAATATCACCAACACCTAACTTCAAGTATTAACCCCTAATCTGCCGACCAGACCTCGCCGCTACTCTAATAAATGTATTAACCCCTAAAGCTAAGTCTAACCCTAACACTAACACCCCCCTAAATTAAATATAATTATTATCTAACAAAATAAATTATTTCTTATTAAATAAATTATTCCTATTTAAAGCTAAATACTTACCTGTAAAATAAACCCTAATATAGCTACAATATAAATTATAATTATATTGTAGCTATTTTAGGATTTATATTTATTTTACAGGCAACTTTGTATTTATTTTAACAAGGTACAATAGCTATTAAATAGTTATTTACTATTTAATAGCTACCTAGTTAACATAAGTGCAAAATTACCTGTAAAATAAATCCTAACCTAAGTTACAATTAAACCTAACACTACACTATCATTAAATTAATTAAATAAATTAACTACAATTATCTACAATTAAACCTAACACTACACTATCAATAAATAAATTAAATACAAATAAATACACTAACTAAAGTACAAAAAATAAAAAAAGAACTAAGTTACAAAAAATAAAAAAAGAACTAAGTTACAAAAAATAAAAAAATATTTACAAACATTATAAAAATATTACAACAATTTTAAGCTAATTACACCTACTCTAAGCCCCCTAATAAAATAACAAAGCCCCCCAAAATAAAAAAATGCCCTACCCTATTCTAAAATACAAATAGAAAAGCTCTTTTACCTTACCAGCCCTTAAAAGGGCCTTTAGCGGGGCATGCCCCAAAGAATTCAGCTCTTTTGCCTGGAAAAAAAAACATACAATACCCCCCCAACATTACAACCCACCACCCACATACCCCTAATCTAACCAAAACCCCCCTTAAATAAACCTAACACTAAGCCCCTGAAGATCTTCCTACCTTGTCTTCACCACGCCGGGTATCACCGATCAGTCCAGAGGAGGCTCCGAAGTCTTCATCCAAGCCCAAGCGGGGGCTGAAGAGATCCATCATCGGGCTGAAGAGGTCCATCATCCGGCTGAAGTCTTGATCCAAGCGGTGGCTGCAGAGGTCCATCATCGGGCTGAAGTCTTCTATCAAGCGGCATCTTCAATCTTCTTTCTTCCGGATCCATCTTCATCCTGCCGACGCGGAACATCCATCCTGCCCGACGACTTCCCGACGAATGACTGTTCCTTTAAATGACGTCATCCAAGATGTCGTCCCTCGAATTCCGATTGGCTGATAGGATTCTATCAGCCAATCGGAATTAAGGTAGGAAAATTCTGATTGGCTGATGGAATCAGCCAATCAGATTCAAGTTCAATCCAATTGGCTGATCCAATCAGCCAATCAGATTGAGCTCGCATTCTATTGGCTGATCGGAACAGCCAATAGAATGCGAGCTCAATCTGATTGGCTGATTCCATCAGCCAATCAGAATTTTCCTACCTTAATTCCGATTGGCTGATAGAATCCTACAGAATCTCGACAGGTTAGAGAAGTGAGCATTTAACATGGCTATGAGTTCCTCACCCCACGAGGTTAGCGACATCTCGGTTGTCACAGTCAGCTGAATTGCCATGGCGTTGTCATGTAGTAAGCCAGATTAATTAAATCTTTTTTGCTCCTAGACACGTTCCTAAGAAGCACATAAACTTAAGGTCTGTCTCTGAGTAACATTGAGCTGCAGGATTTGCAAATAAGTCCAAAGTCGGGAGCTCTGCAAATATGCGACCATTCATTTCGATAGCTAGCTCCACCCCCCAACTTAAATATAATTTAAATAAGTCTAAATAAAATTCCTATCATTAACTAAATTATTCCTATTTAAAACTAAATACTTACCTGTAAAATAAACCCTAAACTAGCTACAATATAACTAATAGTTACATTGTATCTAGCTTAGGGTTTATTTTTATTTTACAAGCCTTCAACCAATGCCAGATTTGAGACTAGGTGATATAAGTGGTATCATCATAAGCCACAATACCAAAAGCAAATTGAGAAGGTCAGTTACATAAACAAGGTAGATGATGCAAAGAAACTCTTTTCACTCATACACCACAGCAACTAAAGTTACGGTGTACCCAGAGCAAGTGTACATCTTAATCTGTATGCAGTAGAGATAATCAAAAGATACAGTCTCACCTCTGCTGACTTCCACCCGGGGAGCTTCTAAATTTCAGCAGGATCCTTGTAAGTAGAGCCGGTATTATATACACCTCCACCTTGATCTGTATCTCCGTATCTCGTCCACCGCTACCCGGCACTTTTCCAGAGGCACTGTGTTTCCGCGCCCACCAGGGGGCGTGTCCAAGTTACAACAGATGATCCTCCAACCGGATAGCTTAGACAGGTACCACGTGCGCCATCACTCAAAACGCCTCCACTCGGAATCCTCCAATCCTCAGGCTGCCTTTCGTTGCGCCTCTTTGTATGGACCAATACTGGGGCTCCACTGGTTTTTCAGCGTTTAGTGCTCAGCGTTCAGCGTAGTAATATTATTGTATGCTCTGGGGATAATTTGCAGCATGCAATGCAGGGACACTAGCGCTCTCAGGGCAAGGAAATCCTCCACAAAAGAAAGACATAGAGCGCTAGCGTAAATAAAACATAACCTTTATTTTGGTTATTTAAAAACAGGACATATAGTCAATCAAAAGGATAAAGATGGGATACCTCTGGCTGGCAGGCTTACGCGTTTCAGCAAAGCCGTAATCATAGCATACTATGCCAGCCACAGGTGTGCTTTATATACAAAATTGGAAACAACACCATTGGTTAAAAGGACATGTCATTAAAAACAACAATACGCCCAGAGAAATTTACATTTAACCCCTTATGTTCCGGAGGTGAAAGAACAGATTTTATCCTTAATAACATTTTGAATCAATATGTGTATTTTTGAAACATATGGAGTTATTCACAATAAATGAATCGTAAACCATTGGCATTATATAAGTACTTATATTTGCTACCTTCAGATCACAGTCATAGTTTATCACGTCATGTTTGTAGCCTACGGTAACGGCCTTCTGTTTAGATAAGTTATAAAGTTAATTACATAATATAACTGTGGGCTATCGTCACTAGGGCTAAAATAGTGTGATTATAGTGGTTTCAGGATATATCAGACGAAAGTGGGGGGGGGTTTGTGTTTTTGGGAAGGGGGTTTAATGTATTGTTAAGGGGTGTTATTTAATATTTTATGAAAGATCGGGGTAACATTATTCCCAATAGTTTATAAGGTCAAACTCTGAGTTCAGGCCTTTTGGTATTCTGGTATCCATTTCTAGGATCCACAACATTTCTCTTTTAGATAGAGTTACTCCACGGTCACCCCCTCTTTTTGGTCTAGGAACCATATCTATTGGTTGCCATGAAAAACAAGTAAGATCTTTCTTATGAACCTGAGCAAAATGATGCACCACAGGGGTAGTCGCTTTGCCCCTTCTAATGGTAGACAAGTGCTCAATAATTCTCGTTCTAATGTCTCTAGTGATGAGCCCGATGTACTGTTTTCCACATGCCGTGCAGGTTACACAGTAATTATTGAGCACTTGTCTACCATTAGAAGGGACAAAGCGACTACCCCTGTGGTGCATCATTTTGCTCAGGTTCATAAGAAAGATCTTACTTGTTTTTCATGGCAACCAATAGATATGGTTCCTAGACCAAAAAGAGGGGGTGACCGTGGAGTAACTCTATCTAAAAGAGAAATGTTGTGGATCCTAAAAATGGATACCAGAATACCAAAAGGCCTGAACTCAGAGTTCGACCTTATAAACTATTGGGAATAATGTTACCCCGATCTTTCATAAAATATTAAATAACACCCCTTAACAATACATTAAACCCCCTTCCCAAAAACACAAACCCCCCCCCCCCCACTTTCGTCTGATATATCCTGAAACCACTATAATCACACTATTTTAGCCCTAGTGACGATAGCCCACAGTTATATTATGTAATTAACTTTATAACTTATCTAAACAGAAGGCCGTTACCGTAGGCTACAAACATGACGTGATAAACTATGACTGTGATCTGAAGGTAGCAAATATAAGTACTTATATAATGCCAATGGTTTACGATTCATTTATTGTGAATAACTCCATATGTTTCAAAAATACACATATTGATTCAAAATGTTATTAAGGATAAAATCTGTTCTTTCACCTCCGGAACATAAGGGGTTAAATGTAAATTTCTCTGGGCGTATTGTTGTTTTTAATGACATGTCCTTTTAACCAATGGTGTTGTTTCCAATTTTGTATATAAAGCACACCTGTGGCTGGCATAGTATGCTATGATTACGGCTTTGCCGAAACGCGTAAGCCTGCCAGCCAGAGGTATCCCATCTCTATCCTTTTGATTGACTATATGTCCTGTTTTTAAATAACCAAAATAAAGGTTATGTTTTATTTACGCTAGCGCTCTATGTCTTTCTTTTGTGGTGGATTTCCTTGCCCTGAGAGCGCTAGTGTCCCTGCATTGCATGCTGCAAATTATCCCCAGAGCATACAATAATATTACTACGCTGAACGCTGAGCACTAAACGCTGAAAAACCAGTGGAGCCCCAGTATTGGTCCGTACAAAGAGGCGCAACGAAAGGCAGCCTGAGGATTGGAGGATTCCGAGTGGAGGCGTTTTGAGTGATGGCGCACGTGGTACCTGTCTAAGCTATCCGGTTGGAGGATCATCTGTTGTAACTTGGACACGCCCCCTGGTGGGCGCGGAAACACAGTGCCTCTGGAAAAGTGCCGGGTAGCGGTGGACGAGATACAGAGATACAGATCAAGGTGGAGGTGTATATAATACCGGCTCTACTTACAAGGATCCTGCTGAAATTTAGAAGCTCCCCGGGTGGAAGTCAGCAGAGGTGAGACTGTATCTTTTGATTATCTCTACTGCATACAGATTAAGATGTACACTTGCTCTGGGTACACCGTAACTTTAGTTGCTGCGGTGTATGAGTGAAAAGAGTTTCTTTGCATCATCTACCTTGTTTATGTAACTGACCTTCTCAATTTGCTTTTGGTATTGTGTATCTGTTAGCGCATCTGGGCAGCGCTCGAGAGGTCAGTTCCTAACATGCAGGGGCACTTTAATATGGACAATGCCATGGTCACTCAATACTTTTCATTACAACCGATAGAGACTGGAGGTGAACCGGATACAGAACTTTCCAGGATTTTTTCAACTGACAAAGCTTATTCCTCTTTAGGGGAACTCTTTGATGATATGGAAAAGCTTAAAATCAGAGAAATAAAGCTACAATGGGACATTTGGTCTATGAATAAATATATTGAGTTGTGTATTGTCCCAAGAGGATTACGAATTAACAAGTATCCTACATTTGATACAAATGACTCTGAATTTATAAAAGCTTGGAACATGATATTAACAGAATGCTCTGTGAGATTAATGTTATTGCTTTGTGAATATAAAACAAAAATGTTGTCCTGTGTTAGAGAAAACATATGTGAAATACAAACAGAGCTCAATTCCAGAAGAAATGGCATAGATTATGGTAGATTTGACATGGTTTTAAGAAATACTATTGTTGAGGTTAAGAAATCAGTTATTGATACAAAGCACAATAAATACATACGCGACCAGACAGACTATGACACAGACTCAGTTTATGTGTGGAACCGGACAAGACGAACTCAGGTTCGCAGACAACAGAACCTTAGTAGAGGGAGACGTAATAGGAGGGGTAGGAGACAGACTCAAGTGACCTTTTCCGACACTGAGGCAGAGTCAGGAGATAGTGCTAGTGGGGATGAGACTACAACACCGAGAGGCATTCTAAAGAATGGCCTGGTTGAGCCCACAAACATTCATACAACAACACACATAAATACAATCTCTAATCAGAATAATGGACAAAGGGAGACAGGAAGCAAATATAAAGCTAGTGAACCAGCCAAGGTATCAACAGAACCAAGAGGCGGACTAGCTAAATCTACTAATTCAGATATTGGGCAAGAACATTTGCAACAGGTTTTTTCCTTGCCCCAGAGCAATCCAGACAGAGGGGGAAGGGCCAAAGGCCAACAGAAGCCAGGATACAAGTTGAGGGAGACGAGGAATCAAACAAAATACAAATGACATGTGTTATAAATCTTTCAGACATAGTGTTAACAGATGCCCAGATACGTGTATTAAGTCTTGATTTGGGCTTTGTACCAACCATGAATTTCAATCTCTTTCATACAATCATTGATGTAAATCGGTTAATCCGAAATGTAACATTAAAAGGTCATTTTTCAGGCAATGATACTATGTCTGTTTGTGAAGGGGAGGGTACCAAATGGGTCACCACCAATTTGAACACTGATCTTAGCTTTCCCGAATCATGTGACTTGGTTTCACTAAACACTCTTATGTTAGAAAGTGAGGGACTTGAAACTTTGCAAAGCACTAGCAAAGCAAGAAGTTTAAAACCTCCTTCTAAATTCTACCCAATACAAAGTAGGGGGAATATAATTGAAAATTTCTATAAAAGAGTGGAGCGTGATCTCAAGCTCTTGGCTGACTCTGCTGGCCGCAATACCTCAAATAATTTGAATAAAATTGAAAGGGAAGCGCTGTCCTCCCTGGCCAATAACCATGATCTGGTCATAAAAAATGCAGACAAGGGTGGTTCCGTGGTGGTAATGAACAGGGCGCAATATGTCAATGAAGCAATGCGCGAACTAGATGACAGACAATGTTATTCAGTTTTGACCACGAACCCTACAAGTCGGTTCAAGAGGGAACTTATGCACCTTTTGGATGATGGAATGGAAAATGGCTTTATTGATCAGGACACTATATCATATATATTTGTGGAACATCCGGTCACTCCAGTATTCCATCATCTACCTAAGGTGCATAAGTCCCTCACGGATGTGAGGGGACGACCTATAGTGAGTGGTATAGGGTCTCTCTTTGAACGCTTGTCCCAATGGCTGGACATGATTTTACATCCATTTGTTGAAGCCCTCCCGAGCTATCTCAGGGACACTAAACACCTTATGAATCTGATAAATGATGTTGCATGGGTGGAGGAGAATAACCAGTGGGTCACCATAGACGTCACAGCTCTTTATTCTTCCATTCCCCATTCAAAGGGATTGGAAGCTATGTCATTCTTCCTCAGGGGTTGGTCCTCCCTTACTGAAGGTTTTCAGAGATATGTACTGCAAGTGGCTGAGTTCTTGTTAACTCACAATTTTTTTGAATTTGAGGGTGTGTTCTATCTCCAGAGATGTGGGACAGCTATGGGGGCCAAGTTTGCCCCCTCTTACGCCAACCTATTTATGGGTTGGTGGGAGCTGTCCCACATCTTTGGAGATAAGAACCCCCTCCGTGGTTGTATTACCTTTTACCGCCGATTTATAGATGATCTAATCCTCATCTGGGAGGGCAGCCCTGATGATTTGGAAAAGTTTCTAGGGAAACTCAATGACAATGATATTGGTCTAAAATTTACAAGTGAAATTCAAAGGACCAAAATTAACTTTTTGGATGTAGTACTGAGTGGGACTCCTGAGGATCGGATTGAGACAAGCCTATACAGAAAGCCTATATCAGGCAACTCACTACTACATGCAAAAAGCTGCCACCCCAGACATGTGCCGTATGCTATAGCCAAGGGGCAACTCATAAGGGCCAAACGGAATTGTTCCGAGGCCAATGAGAGTGCCAACCAAATGATGGAAGTAAGGAAACGTTTATCCCAGAGGGGCTATCCAAGAAAAGTAATAAATAGGGCACAAAGAGAGGTGGATAAAATGGACAGACGTGATTTGTTAAGGGATAAACCAAACCAGACAAATGGGAAGGCCCAGAAGGGAGTTACATTTGTCACTGAGTACAGTGCACAGTATGAGGAAGTATGCAGAATCGTCAAATACCATTTTGGTATGTTAATAGCAGACGATAGACTTACTCAATGTGTCAAGGAAGGGCTTAGATGCTCATATCAATGAAACAAGAGCTTAGGCAATATATTGTCCCCAACAGTCTTACCAAAGACTATTACCCAGGGGAGTGCCTGGCTTAGTTGTAAAGGCTCCTACAAATGTGGAAGTTCAAGATGTGGAGCATTTGATTATTTAACTGTGTCAGAACACTTTACCTCTACTACAACAGGGAAGACTTATGAGATTAATTTCTGTCTCAATTGCACATCTACCTTTGTCATCTACTGTGTAACCTGCACGGCATGTGGAAAACAGTGCATCGGGCTCACCACTAGAGACATTAGAACGAGAATTATTGAGCACTTGTCTACCATTACAAGGGGCAAAGCGACTACCCCTGTGGTGCATCATTTTGCTCAGGTTCATAAGAAAGATCTTACTTGTTTTTCATGGCAACCAATAGATATGGTTCCTAGACCAAAAAGAGGGGGTGACCGTGGAGTAACTCTATCTAAAAGAGAAATGTTGTGGATCCTAAAAATGGATACCAGAATACCAAAAGGCCTGAACTCAGAGTTCGACCTTATAAACTATTGGGAATAATGTTACCCCGATCTTTCATAAAATATTAAATAACACCCCTTAACAATACATTAAACCCCCTTCCCAAAAACACAAACCCCCCCACTTTCGTCTGATATATCCTGAAACCACTATAATCACACTATTTTAGCCCTAGTGACGATAGCCCACAGTTATATTATGTAATTAACTTTATAACTTATCTAAACAGAAGGCCGTTACCGTAGGCTACAAACATGACGTGATAAACTATGACTGTGATCTGAAGGTAGCAAATATAAGTACTTATATAATGCCAATGGTTTACGATTCATTTATTGTGAATAACTCCATATGTTTCAAAAATACACATATTGATTCAAAATGTTATTAAGGATAAAATCTGTTCTTTCACCTCCGGAACATAAGGGGTTAAATGTAAATTTCTCTGGGCGTATTGTTGTTTTTAATGACATGTCCTTTTAACCAATGGTGTTGTTTCCAATTTTGTATATAAAGCACACCTGTGGCTGGCATAGTATGCTATGATTACGGCTTTGCCGAAACGCGTAAGCCTGCCAGCCAGAGGTATCCCATCTCTATCCTTTTGATTGACTATATGTCCTGTTTTTAAATAACCAAAATAAAGGTTATGTTTTATTTACGCTAGCGCTCTATGGCCTAGATTTAGAGTTCGGCGGTAGCCGTCAAAACCAGCGTTAGAGGCTCCTAACGCTGGTTTTGGCCGCCCGCTGGTATTTGGAGTCAGTGATTAAAGGGTCTAACGCTCACTTTACAGCCGCGACTTTTCCATACCGCAGATCCCCCTACGCCATTTGCGTAGCCTATCTTTTCAATGGGATCTTCCTAACGCCGGTATTTAGAGTCGTTTCTGCAGTGAGCGTTAGAGCTCTAACGACAAGATTCCAGCCGCCTGAAAATAGCAGGAGTTAAGAGCTTTCTGGCTAACGCCGGTTTATAAAGCTCTTAACTACTGTACCCTAAAGTACACTAACACCCATAAACTACCTATGTACCCCTAAACCGAGGTCCCCCCACATCGCCGACACTCGATTAAAAATTTTAACCCCTAATCTGCCGACCGCCACCTACGTTATACTTATGTACCCCTAATCTGCTGCCCCTAACACCGCCGACCCCTGTATTATATCTATTAACCCCTAACTTGCCCCCCACAACGTCGCCGCAAGCTACTTAAAATAATTAACCCCTAATCTTCCGACCGCAAATCGCCGCCACCTACGTTATCCCTATGTACCCCTAATCTGCTCCCCCTAACATCGCCGACCCCTATGTTATATTTATTAACCCCTAATCTGCCCCCCTCAACGTCGCCGACACCTACCTACACTTATTAACCCCTAATCTGCCGAGCGGACCTGAGCGCTACTATAATAAAGTTATTAACCCCTAATCCGCCTCACTAACCCTATCATAAATAGTATTAACCCCTAATCTGCCCTCCCTAACATCGCCGACACCTACCTTCAATTATTAACCCCTAATCTGCCGACCGGAGCTCACCGCTATTCTAATAAATGTATTAACCCCTAAAGCTAAGTCTAACCCTAACACTAACACCCCCCTAAGTTAAATATAATTTTTATCTAACGAAATAAATTAACTCTTATTAAATAAATAATTCCTATTTAAAGCTAAATACTTACCTGTAAAATACATCCTAATATAGCTACAATATAAATTATAATTATATTATAGCTATTTTAGGATTAATATTTATTTTACAGGCAACTTTGTAATTATTTTAACCAGGTACAATAGCTATTAAATAGTTAAGAACTATTTAATAGTTACCTAGTTAAAATAATAACAAATTTACCTGTAAAATAAATCCTAACCTAAGATATAATTAAACCTAACACTACCCTATCAATAAAATAATTAAATAAACTACCTACAATTACCTACAATTAACCTAACACTACACTATCAATAAATTAATTAAACACAATTGCTACAAATAAATAAAATTAAATAAACTATCTAAAGTACAAAAAATAAAAAAGAACTAAGTTACAGAAAATAATAAAATATTTACAAACATAAGAAAAATATTACAACAATTTTAAACTAATTACACCTACTCTAAGCCCCCTAATAAAATAACAAAGCCCCCCAAAATAAAAAATTCCCTACCCTATTCTAAAATACAAATATTACAAGCTCTTTTACCTTACCAGCCCTGAACAGGGCCCTTTGCGGGGCATGCCCCAAGAATTTCAGCTCTTTTGCCTGTAAAAAAAAACATACAATACCCCCCCCCCCCAACATTACAACCCACCACCCACATACCCCTAATCTAACCCAAACCCCCCTTAAATAAACCTAACACTACCCCCCTGATGATCTTCCTACCTTGTCTTCACCATGCCAGGTTCACCGATCCGTCCTGGCTCCAAGATCTTCATCCAACCCAAGCGGGGGCTAGACATCCACTGAAGAAGTCCAGAAGAGGGTCCAAAGTCTTCCTCCTATCCGGCAAGAAGAGGACATCCGGACCGGCAAACATCTTCTCCAAGCGGCATCTTCTATCTTCTTCCATCCGATGACGACCGGCTCCATCTTGAAGACCTCCAGCGCGGATCCATCCTCTTCTTCCGACGACTAGACGACGAATGACGGTTCCTTTAAGGGACGTCATCCAAGATGGCGTCCCTCGAATTCCGATTGGCTGATAGGATTCTATCAGCCAATCGGAATTAAGGTAGGAATTTTCTGATTGGCTGATGGAATCAGCCAATCAGAATATAGTTCAATCCGATTGGCTGATCCAATCAGCCAATCAGATTGAGCTCGCATTCTATTGGCTGTTCCGATCAGCCAATAGAATGCGAGCTCAATCTGATTGGCTGATTGGATCAGCCAATCGGATTGAACTATATTCTGATTGGCTGATTCCATCAGCCAATCAGAAAATTCCTACCTTAATTCCGATTGGCTGATAGAATCCTATCAGCCAATCGGAATTCGAGGGACGCCATCTTGGATGACGTCCCTTAAAGGAACCGTCATTCGTCGTCTAGTCGTCGGAAGAAGAGGATGGATCCGCGCTGGAGGTCTTCAAGATGGAGCCGGTCGTCATCGGATGGAAGAAGATAGAAGATGCCGCTTGGAGAAGATGTTTGCCGGTCCGGATGTCCTCTTCTTGCCGGATAGGAGGAAGACTTTGGACCCTCTTCTGGACTTCTTCAGTGGATGTCTAGCCCCCGCTTGGGTTGGATGAAGATCTTGGAGCCAGGACGGATCGGTGAACCTGGCATGGTGAAGACAAGGTAGGAAGATCATCAGGGGGGTAGTGTTAGGTTTATTTAAGGGGGGTTTGGGTTAGATTAGGGGTATGTGGGTGGTGGGTTGTAATGTTGGGGGGGGGGGGTATTGTATGTTTTTTTTTACAGGCAAAAGAGCTGAAATTCTTGGGGCATGCCCCGCAAAGGGCCCTGTTCAGGGCTGGTAAGGTAAAAGAGCTTGTAATATTTGTATTTTAGAATAGGGTAGGGAATTTTTTATTTTGGGGGGCTTTGTTATTTTATTAGGGGGCTTAGAGTAGGTGTAATTAGTTTAAAATTGTTGTAATATTTTTCTTATGTTTGTAAATATTTTATTATTTTCTGTAACTTAGTTCTTTTTTATTTTTTGTACTTTAGATAGTTTATTTAATTTTATTTATTTGTAGCAATTGTGTTTAATTAATTTATTGATAGTGTAGTGTTAGGTTAATTGTAGGTAATTGTAGGTAGTTTATTTAATTATTTTATTGATAGGGTAGTGTTAGGTTTAATTATATCTTAGGTTAGGATTTATTTTACAGGTAAATTTGTTATTATTTTAACTAGGTAACTATTAAATAGTTCTTAACTATTTAATAGCTATTGTACCTGGTTAAAATAATTACAAAGTTGCCTGTAAAATAAATATTAATCCTAAAATAGCTATAATATAATTATAATTTATATTGTAGCTATATTAGGATTTATTTTACAGGTAAGTATTTAGCTTTAAATAGGAATCATTTATTTAATAAGAGTTAATTTATTTCGTTAGATAAAAATTATATTTAACTTAGGGGGGTGTTAGTGTTAGGGTTAGACTTAGCTTTAGGGGTTAATACATTTATTAGAATAGCGGTGAGCTCCGGTCGGCAGATTAGGGGTTAATAATTGAAGGTAGGTGTCGGCGATGTTAGGGAGGGCAGATTAGGGGTTAATACTATTTATGATAGGGTTAGTGAGGCGGATTAGGGGTTAATAACTTTATTATAGTAGCGCTCAGGTCCGCTCGGCAGATTAGGGGTTAATAAGTGTAGGCAGGTGTCGGCGACGTTGTGGGGGGCAGATTAGGGGTTAATAAATATAACATAGGGGTCGGCGATGTTAGGGCAGCAGATTAGGGGTACATAGGGATAACGTAGGTGGCGGCGGTTTACGGAGCGGCAGATTAGGGGTTAAAAGTGTAATGCAGGGGTCAGCGATAGCGGGGGCGGCAGATTAGGGGTTAATAAGTGTAAGGTTAGGGGTGTTTAGACTCGAGGTACATGTTAGAGTGTTAGGTGCAGACGTAGGAAGTGTTTCCCCATAGGAAACAATGGGGCTGCGTTAAGAGCTGAACGCTGCTTTTTTGCAGGTGTTAGGTTTTTTTTCAGCTCAAACAGCCCCATTGTTTCCTATGGGAGAATCGTGCACGAGCACGTTTTTGATGCCGGCCGCGTCCGTAAGCAACTCTGGTATCGAGAGTTGCATTTGCGGTAAATATGCTCTACGCTCCTTTTTTGGAGCCTAACGCAGCATTTGTTTGAACTCTCGATACCAGAGTTAAATTTATGGTGCGGCCAGAAAAAAACCCGCGGAGCGTTAACAGCCCTTTTACCGCCGAACTCCAAATCTAGGCCTATGTCTTTCTTTTGTGGTGGATCATCATAAGCCAGTCTGCCTCAATAGCGCATTTTTCGGTAATATCCGTACTCCAGGACCTAAGACTAGAAAGATCGCCTCGGGCAAGGCTGAATCCACCTCCCCACTCCAGCAGCTGCAGACTAAGGCCTCGGCACAGAAGTACAGAAGAGTCCTCTCTACTTGATGAAACTGCAGCACCCTGGGACTCCAAAACCAGAGGGGAGGAAGAAGATGGGCAGGACTTTCTATTTCTAAGGTACCCTCTAGGAATTAGCGATTTGGTGAGCTGCAACATGTGGTGGGCCGCCTCAGTGCTCGAAGAAGCGACTGCGGTGTCCGGGGTCTGTATGTGCCACAAAGGTAAAAGCTTATCCTCCTGAGTAGGGACCACTCCAAGACAGCCCGCCTCTTGTACACACGATGCAAGGCGATTGTAGGGACTATCATCTGGAGGGCTCTGTGGCTTCTCCTGGTGGCTCGGCTCAATCATGGCTGGAAAATCTTGCCCAGTTGCAACTACAAGCGCTTTCGACAGGTTAGAGAAGTGAGCATTTAACATGGCTATGAGTTCCTCACCCCACGAGGTTAGCGCCATCTCGGTTGTCACAGTCAGCTGAATTGCCATGACGTTGTCATGTAGTAAGCCAGATTAATTAAAACTTTTTTTGCTCCCAGACACGTTCCTAAGAAGCACATAAACTTAAGGTCTGTCTCTGAGTAACATTGAGCTGCAGGATTTGCAAAAAAAGTCCAAAGTCGGGAGCTCTGCAAATATGTGACCATTCATTTCGATAGCTAGCTCCACCCCCCAACTTAAATATAATTTAAATAAGTCTAAATAAAATTCCTATCATTAACTAAATTATTCCTATTTAATACTAAATACTTACCTGTAAAATGAACCCTAAACTAGCTACAATATAAATAATAGTTACATTGTATCTAGCTTAGGGTTTATTTTTATTTTACAAGCAAGTTTGTATTTATTTTAACTAGGTAGAATAGTTATTAAATAGTTATTAACTATTTAATAACTACCTAGCTAAAATAAATACAAAAGTGTAGGTGTAAGATTAGGTGTAATAAGATCAGTACTATTTAATAACTACCTAGCTAAAATAAATACAAAAGTGTAGGTGTAAGATTAGGTGTAATAAGATCAGTAATTTGTTTATTATTTTCTGTAATTTAGTGGGGGTTTTTTTTGTACTTTAGCTAATTTAATTTATTTAATTGTTGTTAATTTAGTTAATTTATTTAATTATAGTGTAGTGATAGGTGATAGTGTAACTTAGGTTAGGTTTTATTTTATAGGTAAATTTGTATTTATTTTAGCTAGCTAGTTAGTAAATAGTTAATAACTATTTAGTAACTATTCTACCTAGTTAAAATAAATACAAACTTGCCTGTAAAATAAAAATAAACCCTAAGCTAGATACAATGTAACTATTAGTTATATTGTAGCTAGCTTAGGGTTTATTTTATAGGTAAGTATTTAGTTTAAAATAGGATTAATTTAGGGCAAGATTACGAGTCTTGCGTTAGCCTTTAAAAGCAGTGTTGAGAGGTCCCAACACTGCTTTTTAACGTCTGCTGGTATTACGAGTCTGGCAGGTACAGGTGTACTGCTCACTTTTTCTCCTCGACTTGAGCATACCGCAAATCCCCTTACGTCAATTGTGTATCCTAGCTTTTTAATGGGATTTGCCTAACGCCGGTATTACGAGTCTTGGAGAAAGTGAGCAGTAGACCCTCTCCTGTCAAGACTCCTACCGCATTTAAAAGTCAGTAGTTAAGAGTTTTATGGGCTAACTCCATAACATAAAACTCTTAACTAAAGTGATAAAAAGTACACTAACACCCATAAACTACCTATTGACCCCTAAACCGAGGCCCTCCCCCACATCGCAAACACGTAAATACATTTTTTAATCACTAATCTGCTGACCGGACATCGCTGCCACTTTAATAAATATATTAATACCTAAACCGCCGCACTCCCACCTCGCAAACACTAGTTAAATTTTATTAACCCCTAATCTGCCATCCCTAACATCGCCAACACCTACCTACATTTATTAACCCCAAATCTGCCATCCCCAACATCACTGCTACTATATTAAATTTATTAACCCCTAAACCTAAGTCTAACCCTAAGTCTAACCCCCCTAACTTAAATATAATTTAAATAAAATGAAATAAAATTACTACAATTAAATAAATTAATCCTATTTAAAACTAAATACTTATCTATAAAATAAACCCTAAGATAGCTACAATATAATTAATAATTACATTGTAGCCATCTTAGGGTTTATTTTTATTTTACAGGCAACATTGTATTTATTTTAACTAGGTACAATAGTTATTAAATAGTTATTAACTATTTAATAACTACCTAGCTAAAATAAGTACAAAAGTACCTGTAAAATAAACCCTAACCTAAGTTACAATTACACCTAACACTACACTATAATTAAACTAATTACCTAAACTACCTACAATTAATTACAACTAAATTAAATAAACTAAATTATGGAAAAAAACACTAAATTACAGAAAATAAAAAAAGAATTACAAGAATTTTAAACTAATTACACCTAATCTCATACCCCTAATAAAATAAAAAAGCCCCCCAAAATAATACAATTTCCTACCCTATACTAAATTACAAATAGCCCTTAAAAGGGCCTTTTGTGGGGCATTGCCCCAAAGTAATCAGCTCTTTAACCTGTAAAAAAAATACAATACCCCAACATTAAAACCCACCACCCACACACCCAATCCTACTCTAAAACCCACCCAATCCCCCCTTAAAGAAACCTAACACTACCCCATTGAAGATCACCTCCTTACCTTGAGCCGTCTTCACCCAGCCGGGCACAAGTGGTCCTCCAGACGGTCTGAAGTCTTCATCCTATCTGACCAGAAGAGGACATCCAGACCGGCAGAAGGCTTCATCCAGGCGGCATCTTCTATCTTCATCCTTCCGGAGCGGAGCGGGTCCATTTTCAAGACATCCGACACAGAGCATCCTCTTCATCTGACGGCCGACGACTGAATGACTGGTCCTTTAAGTGACGTCATCCAAGATGGCGCCCCTTGAATTCCGATTGGCTGATAGAATCCTATCAGCCAATCGGAATTAAGGTAGGAAAAATCCTATTGGCTGATGCAATCAGCCAATAGGATTGAAGTTCAATCCGATTGGCTGATCCAATCAATTTTTTAAGGGGGGATTGAGTTTTAATGTTGGGGGGGTATTGTATTTTTTTTACAGGTGAAAGAGCTGATTACTTTGGGGCAATGCCCCGCAAAAGGCCCTTTTAAGGGCTATTTGTAATTTAGTATAGGGTAGGGAATTTTATTATTTTGGGGGGCTTTTTATTTTATTAGGGGGATTAGATTAGGTGTAATTAGTTTAAAATTCTTGTAATTCTTTTTTTATTTTCTGTAATTTATTGGTTTTTTTTTTCGTAATTTAGTTTATTTAATTTAATTGTAATTAATTGTAGGTAGTTTAGGTAATTAGTTTAATTATAGTGTAGTGTTAGGTATAATTGTAACTTAGGTTAGGGTTTATTTTACAGGTAAATTTGTACTTATTTTAACTAGGAAGTTATTAAATAGTTAATAACTATTTAATAACTATTGTACCTAGTTAAAATAAATACAAAGTTGCCTGTAAAATAAATATAAATCCTAAACTAGCTACAATGTAGCTATCTTATGGTTTATTTTATAGGTAAGTATTTAGTTTTAAATAGGAATAATTTATTTAATTGTAGTACATTTATTTATATGTATTTAAATTATATTTAAGTTAGGGGGGTGTTAGGGTTAGACTTAGGTTTAGGGGTTAATAAATGTATTATAGTGGCGGCGATATTGGCGGCGGCAGATTAGGGGTTAATAAATTTAACATAGTTGCGGCGACATTGGGGGGGGCAGATTAGGGGTTAATAACTATAATGTAGGTGTCGGCGCGATGTTGGGGGCAGTAGATTAGGGGTTCATAAGTATAATGTAGGTGGCGGTGGTGTCTGGAGCGGCAGATTAGGGGTTAATAATTATAATGTAGGTGTCAGCGATAGCAGGGCGGCAGATTAGGGGTTATTAAGTGTAAGATTAGGGGTGTTTAGACTCGGGGTTCATGTTAGGGTGTTAGGTGCAGACATAAAATTAATTTCCCCTTAAGAATCAATGGGGCTGCGTTAAGAGCTGAACGCTGCTTTTTTGCAGGTGTTAGACTTTTTTTCAGCCGGCTCAGCCCCATTGTTTCCTATGGGGAAATCGTGCACGAGCACGTTTTTCCAGCTTACCGCTACCGTAAGCAGCGCTGGTATTGAGGTGAGATGTGGAGCTCTACGCTCACCTTTTTGCGGCTAACGCCAGGTTTAAAAAAACCTGTAATACCAGCGTTGTCTTAAGGGAGCATTAAAATAAAAGGCTCGTTAGCAACGCACCCCTATTACCCCAAAACTCGTAATCTCGGTATACTGAAAATGAGAGTGCTCAGTAAAGTGTAATTCTCAACCAGAAAACTTTAGCGTATTTAAGAGAGAAAATTTACAGTAATAGCCTTAATCTAGGCTTGTTTAAAGGGACACTGTACCCAAAAATTTTATTTTGTGATTCAGATAGAGCATGCAATTTTAAGCAACTTTCTAATTTACTCCTATTATCATTTTTTCTTTGTTCTCTTGCTATCTTTATTTGAAAAAGAAGGCATCTATGCTTGTTTTGGGTTTAGTACTCTGGACACCACTTTTTTATTGGTGAATGAATTTATCCACCAATCAGCAAGGACAACCCAGGTTGTTCACCAAAAATGGGCCGGCATCTAAACTTAAATTTTTGCATTTCAAATAAAGATACCAAGAGAATTAAGAAAATTTGATAAAAGGAGTAAATTAGAAAGTTGTTTAAAATGTCATGCTCAATCTGAATTATGAAAGAAAAAATTTGGGTACAGTGTCCCTTTAAGCTTTTTGAGGATTCTGGAGTTTTACACAGTATTGCTACGATGCCTTTAAGGTTACTGTAACACTTTCTAGTAAAAGATACTTAGCATAATACGCACTGTCTCTATTTTAACTAGTTTATTTGTAATATGTATAGTTTGATTACAAGGTACACCTACCACCCAATGTGTTTTTTTTTTACAGCAAATGACCTAATTCAATACTCCTGAGGACTCTTTCAAACAACATATGCAGTTTTACTCCCTCAACATTGCTAAAATATCTGAGAATCTCAATAACTCAAAGATAAAGAATAAATCGCAGTCAGTGAAGGACTGCCTTTCTCGTTCCCAACTTAAGCAGATAACATTGGAGGCATCATTATCACCAGCAGGAAGTAATACACCACAGACATCTGAAGAGCCTACTGAATGCACTCAGCTGACCACTCCAAATAAAGAACAACTAGTACAGATTAAGGCCCTTTTTCAAGAAGAGCTGAAAATGGTATTAGCTGACCTAAAGCGGGATATACTTGAGATAGGAGGGGGTACTACAGATATTGAAGAGAAATTCGATTAAAACATATACAGAAGGTTGAACTTACATATTAGAAATATCCCGGGAAAACTACTCTAACCTTCAAGACACGCTCATGAAAATATTCCAACATCTGCTACCTGAAACAGATGCCACTATGTTCTTAATGGATAGAGCACACATAGCTCTTTCCAACCTCCACAAATGTTATAGTGAAACTTCATTACTTTCACATCAAGGACCAGATAATTAAAGCTGCAAGAACTGCATCAACAATCACATTTGAAGAACATCAAATACAGATATACTCTGATCTGTCCCCAACCACACTCAGAAGACGCAGAGAACTAAAACCCATCATAAACATTCTCACCAACAAATAGATTAAATACAGGTGAAACTTTCTCTTTAAACTTGTGTTTACATATCAAAATACTATTCTTGCTCCATTTTAGAAGAAGGCCAATATATTCTTCAAAAGCTGTGACTACTATCAGACCAACAAGGTCCAGCATCCCAATCAAAGCCAAAAAGAAAGCCATTTCAGCGAGAATGGACACCATTTGGAAAACAGAAGAAAACAAGGAAAGACTTAAGATAATTAAGAACCATGGACTGGACGGATCAAACACAAGAGGCTGAGGCACAGGTTACCTGAATTAAATACCAAATTTTAGTTTATTACATTTCTACCAATTCTTTGTTACTAGCATTACAGCATACTACTAATGTTCTAAAATATCCAAAGCTAGGCAGAACTGTTATTCAATTAATTTACTATTGTTATTTGTTGTACATTATTTGAAAATATATACCAATATATAATGTATGCACTAGGAGACATACATGACCCTCACCAACCCTTATGCTTGATTATGCTTAATGGAGTTGCCCATTATTTCCCCTATTTCTCCCCCTGCCTTATTCCCCACCACTCCCTAATTTTTCTTTATTCCATTGGTTACTAAGTTAGTAGCAAATGCTACACTGCTGCTGTTCAATTGTTTACTTGTTATGGTTAAATTGTTATTTTGTATGCTCATGATATGGATGATTGCTATGATGTTTCTAGTTCACATTAGAGAAGATGCACCTTTACTCTGCATTATGTCACAATTACTCATCCTGGGGGGGACCAGGAAGATGAACCTACCTAAGTTTAGCACTAATAATTTACACTCAGGTCACACTTTTTATCTCTAACCATATACCGCTACAAACACAAATAGTCAAAGTCAGATATAAGCCAGATGACCCCTTTGATATTATAAAACTTCCTAGGATATTAAGAGCACAATATGCAAACCAAAACTCACATCTTATCCATGACGCCCATTAAAATAATTTCCCATAATGTACGAGGTCTGCATTTTAATATTAAACGCAAAAAAGCACTAACAGAATATAAATCTCTAAATGGACAAATTATAAGAAACCCATTTCACCAAAGCCAGCACACCCAAATACTGGGATAAATCATATCCGCAGCAATATCATACTACTAGCACTGAAAACCATAGAGGTGTGCATTCCTTTACTATAAGGAGGAAGAAATAATTACAGATAGCGAGGGGAGGTACTTAATAATCAGGGGATTTATTTATAATACACCAGTTATTTTAGGCACTATATATGCACCTAATGAAAATCAAACCTCTTTTATATCTAAAGTAAGCAAACAATTAACCCTCTGGAAAATATATAAAGTGATCATAGGTGGGGATTTCAATTGAACTCCTAATAATCAAATAGAAAGGTCCAGAAACACAACACAGGTACAACAGAGATCTGAACCCGACCAAAATACTCTAGGTGACTTTCACTTAGTGCATGGATCTCCAGTGCATGGATCCTACTCTAGGACAGATCATGTGCTTTTGAGTCAAATACTAATCCCGCTATTGTCAAAGCAAACATCCATACATGTCCTTGGTCGGATCATGCATTGATTGAAGTAACCATTAAGGGAATCATTAATCATAACAGAACATGAGCTTGGGTCCTTAACCCTAGATTACTAGGAGACCAATTAATTGTTCAGAAGCTACAAACAAACATGACCCAATTCATAGAAGTCAACTAAGGGACCACTGCCAACCCACTATTTTTATGGGGAGCTCTTAAGGCCTCTATTAGAGGAGACCTCATGGAAGAATCCTCAAAACATAATAAAGCCCATAGACATAAACTAGAGACATTAAAAAGAGAAGCTCAATTACTAAAACAAAACAAAATCAAGAACTAACTAGCTTATTAACAGAAGATGCTACTAGAGCTATTAAACTATTAGACACTCACTATTTTATACATGCAAATAAGCCAGACAGAATGCTGGCAAATAAATTGAAAGAAATCATGAGAGCCACTGCAGTTCCCCAATTACAAACCAAAACTGGAATAACAACCGATGATCCGTTAGAAATAGCTAATTTGTTTGCAGACTTCTATCACAAACTTTATAAATTGCCCTTTCATTCTAAAGAGACTTTAAATAAATTCTTAGAGGATAGTAAGCTTCTCTTCCTGCCCTCTCTTCTCACAAACCCTTAACACACCAATTACCTAAGCTGAAGTACTATCAGCCATTAAAGACTTAAAACCTAATATAGCACCTGGACCAGATGGATATACAGGAATATTTTATAAGACATTTAAACACATAATAGCCCCACAATTAGTCACAATCTTTAATTCTATCACGCAAGGTAGCAAAATCCCTAATGAAATGCTTTTAGCAAGAATCTCAGTTATTCCTAAACCATAAAAAATAAACAACATTGCAAGAACTACAGACCCATATCATTAATAAACCAAGATATCAAATTATTCACAAAAATATTAGCTAATAGACTAAATAGACCCCTAACTTCACTAATTCACTCCGACCAGGTAGGGTTCATTAAGGCAAGAGAATCACCAGATAATGTTCACAAAGTCATTGACCTGATAAATTTTGCTTCTTTAATCCCTTGAGTGCTAACGACGGTTCTGAGCCGTCGCAGAGTTTCCCACTCTGGTGCTAACGACGGTTCAGAGCCATCACTAGCATTCTCCCACCTTGAGGGAGATCTGGGGGCTCCCACCCACTCCTACCTCAGCGATCGTGCCTGTAGAGTGACAGGCATTGCCGGGGCTTCCTATTTTGTGTGGTGACGTCACGTGCAATAACGTGATGACGTCGCCGCGCAACTTTATTTATACTTAACAATGTTAAGCATAGGAGCAGGGGGCATGCTGCTTAGAAGCCTGTATCTCAGGCATCTAAGCAGCTACAGACCCCCAAGACCCACCATTGCAAAGGTAATCGACTAACATTTCCAACAGTGTAGGTATTGGGGGTCTAAATAAAATAATAAATATTTAGGAATAAATCTTACTACTGATGTACATGCTCTTTATCAGCAACATTACAAACCCCTATTCAGCTCATGACCAAATTGTCAAAATATAAACTATCACTACTAGGCTGACTAGTGGCAACCAAAATGACAATCCTGCCCAAATTACTCTACCTGTTTAGATCACTATCCATCCAACCAACAATACAATGACTTAGACCCAACTGACAGACACACCTGGTTCCACTATCTGCAATTAAGATCCAAAATGCTAGAGGCTTTAGGAAATTCACCTATACATAACCTTACCTGCTTTGAAATGTTATGCTTAGCAAAAATAAGACTAAAAGGTTCATCATTCAGATGGCATCTTTATCCCTCTAAATTATGCAAAATTGGAGGCAAAAATAATAACTTTTGCTTTAGAGGTTGTGGGGAAGAGGGTAGTTACACTTACATGTGGTGGCAATGTAACAAAATCCAACCACTCTGGAAAAGCACAGCTTCCTTTTTAAGTAACATATTTTAAAAAGAAGTAGAAATCCTTCCTGAACATGTGCTTCTACATTTTCCAATAAAGGGATTCACATCAAAACAAAACAAGCTGATAGCATTGGCATAGTCATAGCGAGATTCTGGAAAACATAACCCCCAGGTTTTCACTTAATAGAGCAGAAAATAGAATACTTTTACAGGATGTCTAGTTCAGCAGTGGACTTGCTGTCCACCAAGTTTATTGATCTCTGGGAACCCTGGATCATGTACATGGAAGCTAGACATAGACATGCTAAGAACACGAAATAAGTCTCTCCCAAATATTAATGGTCTAAAACCCCAAACCTCCCATTTAATTTGGTGATATAACGCTTGAAGTAGTAGTAAATTATACTTTACATGAATTTAAAATGTGACTGTGTGGTGTCATAAAACCAGAGAATTTATCCCTAGAGTGTTCAAGTAGTTAATTCTTAAATTTACAAACATATTTTAAAATATAGACTAGGCCTTTGGCCTAGTCTTTGTCTAAGAAGGATACTCCCATGTAGCCTTTGATTGGTGTATGGTAGGACACACGTTAAGTGAATTAAGTATACAATGGGAGCCAACAGTTACTATAATTTTTTTATCTTCCTCACCTCCTGGAAGCAACTGATGAGAGAGAGAGCATTGGAGGACTGAACTGGCTGAGTATATTAGCATTCTTATGCATTTACTTTGGGATAAATTCTCTTGTTTAGTTAATATTGCTTATAATTTGGACTGGATGTTGTGGCTCTTGGTATTTCTTGAGACTTGTTTTATATTTTGTAGCTTATAGATAATTGTTAATCTTCATACCTATATTATTTGTCTTCCAATAAAATAATTTTAAAAAGTGGACAACACCTTTGGTTTAATATTCTGGTACTAATTACCACCACATTTTGGCAATCACAAAGTGTAGACATTTCCATGTAAAATCTTTTTTGGAAGATTAAATTATATAGGGATATACCTTTTAATAAGCTGAGGAATATTTCAAGCTCCTTGGCTACTTTTGCCACAAGAGTGTGGTATTTACTAAATATTACTTATCCAGTTTCTATTGTGTTTTTTTTTGTAATTTATTTTTTATTTTAAATATTGAATTTGATTATGAATTAAAGCTAAAGTCTAAGTGGTATCTTAGTGGAAAAACTATTTGATTTGGTTTTGTAAATA
Source organism: Bombina bombina (assembly GCF_027579735.1). NCBI lineage: Eukaryota > Metazoa > Chordata > Amphibia > Anura > Bombinatoridae > Bombina > Bombina bombina. The sequence goes on along the minus strand of NC_069500.1, from coordinate 852,988,654 downwards.
CACAAACATTCAGTTTCTATCAATTGTTCTTTTGCTTTTTTTAAATATTGAATTTTATTCTGAATTGTTCTGGAATTTGTGTTTGCTTTTATTTGCATGGGATTTGAACTTTAAATTTATAGTCTAGTACAATTCAAATTTGGTTTTGTTTGAATGTTCACTTTTTGTGAGCAAATGTTTCAGATTGTATGGGAAATTGTGTAGAATTTAAAGTTAAGAAAATACAGTTTAACTTTGGGAATATGCTAAGCCATAAGAAGTTTAAAGCATATTTTGTTTTTCCCTCCCTCTTCTTCCATTTCTTTGTTTGTAAGTAGATAGTTCAGATTTTTAATTAAGTTTGTATGGAATACAAAAAAGGTGTAACTTTGGGTAACAAAGTTAAAACTTTGTATTTTCCTGTGTTTGGAGCTGATCCTGGAACCAAAGCTACAGTTTAAATTAGCATTTCAAAAAGTTCTATAGAAACTTCCTGTACTTACCTGAAACCAAATAAATGTGCAATTTGCTTATAAACTGGTTTATTACGTTTTAAGCCTTAATACATTTATTTGCCTTAAAGGGACAGCATACCATAGAATTATTATTGTTTTAAAAGATAGATAATCCCTTTATTACCCATTCCCAAGTTTTGCACAACCAACACTGTTATATTAATATACTTTTTATCTCTGTGATTACCTTGTATCTAAGAACCTTCTTCGAGCCCCCTGATCACATGACTGTGACTGTTTATTATCTATTGTCTTGCAGTTAGCATTGTTTGGGGCTAAATCTTAAATAACTCCCTGTGCCTTTCTGTCTCTTTGTGTTGAAAAGGAATTTAAAAAGCCTGTGATAAGAGGCAGCCCTCAAAGGCTTAGAAATTAGTATATGAGCCTACCTATGTTTAGTTTAAACTAAGAATACCAAGAGAAAATGCAAAGTTGAAGATAAAAGTAAATTGGAACGTTGATTAAAATTACATGTCCTATCTGAATAATGAAAGTTTAATTTTGACTAGACTGTCCCTTTAAAATGTACATTAAGATTAATCTTATTCTCCCTTCTTCTTCTAAACAATCAAAATGTAAAATATTTTTATAGTTTTTCCTCAATTTAACACTGTATGCTTCCATTGCTTTGCTTTAGCTAATTGTTTTGGGAAAATATCAGTAAAAAGGCTTCCTTGCTCTACTTTGTTCACTTATTTATTTATTTTTTCCCCTTTTATCTCCTTCAATTATTATTGATGGTTTAAACACCTTTTAAAAGAGAACTATATTTTATTGTTTTCTCTTTTCGGGTGTTACCTGTGATCTGCTAAAATGTCTGGGAAAAACGATATTTCACAGGAAATCTGTGATTATTTTAACAACTATATTCATAAATATAATGGTCCATTCCTCATCCCAGAAGCTAAAAACAACAAGTGTGAAAGTGTTTTAGATATACTAACACAGGTATTAACTCTTAAAACGATTAATAATAATAAAAGAAAATGTATGATAGCGCAGGCAGTGATTTCAACAATAAGGGGACTAACAAACATTATTAGAGACCTGACAGAGCAAAATAAAGACCTTTAAAGCGACAGTCTAGGCCAAAATAAACTTTCATGATTCAGATAGAGCATGTCATTTTAAACAATTTTCCAATTTACTTTTATCACCAATTTTACTTTGTTCTCTTGGTATTCTTAGTTGAAAGCTTAACCTAGGAGGTTCATATGCTAATTTCTTAGACCTTGAAGCCCACCTCTTTCAGATTGCATTTTAGCAGTTTTTCACCACTAGAGGGTGTTAGTTCACATATTTCATATAGATAACACTGTGCTCATGCACGTGAAGTTATCTGGGAGCAGGCACTGATTGGCTAGACTGCAAGTCTGTCAAAAGAACTGAAGATTTGCAGAGGCTTAGACACAAGATAATCACAGAGGTTAAAAGTATATTATTATAACTGTGTTGGTTATGCAAAACTGGGAAATGGGTAATAAAGGGATTATCCATCTTTTAAAACAATAACAAGTGTGGTGTAGACTGTCCCTTTAAAGTTAGATAACACACAGACTGACAGAGATTGTATTAAGCTTTCTGCTTTAACTAACACCATACAGATCAGTAAATTACAATATCAATTAAAATTAACAGAACACAGCAGAAAATAATTTTCAAAAAAAATTATTGAATTACAAATGAAAATAAAACAAGAAGAAAAAATAATTAGTGATATATCTGGGGACAATGCAGATAGTGATCAGTTACTGCCCCAAAGGAAAGAGCCAAAACAAGTAATAAAACAAGATAAAATGCAAGTGGGCCCTACTAAAAACCTACTAAAAAGTTCTGTTCCAATTGCCCCTGTCATAATATCTGAGAATTTTAACACCCTGAAAGTTCCTACAGGTTTTTCATATCAGACCAGGCCAATGACTGTAGCAGATAAAGACATTTTTCAGAAATGGTGGGGCACAATCCCCACAAACAGCTTTAATATCTTTTCACACTGGTTTCACAAGGGATCTGAAAAAGCCATAAAATTAGGTATGAGCATGCAGTAATGGACAGAATTGCTTCAAAATGCCATGGGCCCCTATGCCAACAGGTTATTAGGATTCACCTCAAGCATATCTGATCAGGCTGGGAGAATAGTTAAAACCTTTTTCAATTTTACTAGTCTAGAAAAAGAGATTAGTGAAATTACCATGAGACATCTAGATGGACCATTTGAAGCAGCAAAAAGAGTTTTATTCTGGTGTGTGCTGCGCCAGCCACAGACCCAAATGGTCTGGGGGTCACCAGCTCACATACAGAGGGTACCTGAAGCTCTCCCCAGAAAATGTCAGGAGTTTGTAAAGCTGTATGATCCAAACTCCACAAACTTAGATATGGTGCTCACTAGAGCTGAGAAGTGGTGGAATTATCACTCATACACTATTAAGGCAATTTCGGCAGTGAAGCAGTCACTGGAGAACAATCTGAATATTCACAGGCAGGAATCAGAGAGGGGTAACAGGAGACATGTTTGGGGATATCAGAATAGTAGAGCATCAAATCCAGGAAACTGGAGAGACAGGAATTTAAATGGCAACATTAACAGAGGAGAAAACAAGTGTAAAAATTGGAGGCTGAGGCCAAATGAGATAAGCAATAAGGCCAACTTAAGTTATTGGGAACTCAAACAAAAAAACAGGAGAATGAGAGATGAAATTGGGTTTCTAAAGAAACAGCTGACAGAGCTGGAGGGCTCAAATTAAATCATTCATTTTTGTTTACAAGCATATTTGTTTGCAGTACATTTGTATCGTGTAATATGTACTTTAGTTTTAAGTTCAATTAATAATTTTAAGTGTTTTTTCATTAAAGTGTCAGTAAACCTCAAAAATATTGTTATATAATTCTGCACAAAGTGCAGAATTATATAACATTATATTAGCGCAATCTTTATAAAACGTAATATTCCCTTTGAATTTTTTTTAAAAAACGGCAGTTTTATAGACCCGCTCTCTGTGCTCTTCTGAGCGGGTCTGTTTTATTCACACAGCGCATCGGGCCAGCTGTATAGTCACAGCCCGGCCCGACCACACCATAACACTAAATGCAGCTCACTCCTGCTCTGTCTGACAGCAGGAGCGAGCTGCACTGTCAATAATGGCGCGGTCGGGCCGGCTGTGACTATGTAAAACAGCCGGGGGTTTTTTAAATTCAAAGGGAATATTACGTTTTATAAAGATTGCGCTAATATAATGTTATATAATTCTGCACTATGTGCAGAACTATATAACATTATTTTTGAGGTTTACTGTCCCTTTAAGTTTAGAATGCATAGTTAATTGATGCATTTTCTTAAAAAAACAAACAAAAAAAAACAAAAACAAATAACAGATACATCCATTGTGATTAGTTTTGGGAGGCCACATGCAATACAATTTCTATGTAAACTGTCTGAAGTCTTATTTTGCAGGATGAAAACCAATGAAGATAGAAAGCTTCTCACCTTTCCTTCCAGCTTTTCCCCAATAACACATATTATAGATTGTTGTTTTTCAGGTGTCATCAGGACTGATCTAACCAAGAATCTATGATGGTCGCGTTGGACAAATTAAATAAGTATAAAATGTATCACAATGGAGATGTAAAATTGGGCATTAGGCCAAAATAATATATACCATAAAGGGGTAAATAATAATATAGGAAAAGCAACATAAATTTAAGTAAGGGGGCGAGTGGGATGATGCAATGATAGAGGCACATCCCAACTTGAAGTTAATAATTGTAAATGTGGTTTCTACTGCAGATGGAGTGTTGTAGTGTGAAGTAAATATATGCCTGGTTTTAATCTTTTTTCATTCCTTTGAGGGTCTTGGAAAAAAACAAAGTGGTTCAAAGAGAGAAGCAAAAGCAAGGACCAGATGCCAAAAGATGACAACAAAGAACTTCAGTGAACCATTATAACTTTTGTTTTACAGGCACAATTCACACTTTATTAATAAAGATTTTACTGCACGCATACCCATCTAGTGTACCCACACTCATACACTCATACATGAACTTTTCATTTTTCCCAATTTTAAGACCATTGTATAAATGTTGCTAATGTGGTTTAGCATATGATCTTGTGTTTCTATGTATAATTTTAAATGAAATTTTAATAAATTGTATAAAGTTAGACTAGGAATTGACAGTAGTACTAAAGTACAGAAGAGCTCATATCGCAGAGGGAATTATATTCCTAAGGGATGGTGGGAGAATTTTCCCTGTAAGGTTTTCGCTCCAACTGTGTTCTTCTGTATTAATGGGTATAAATAGAAAACGGGCAACATAGGAGAAATTAAAGTGGGGGAATGTGGTGTCATAAAACCAGATAATTTATGCCTAGAGTGTTCAAGTAGTTAATTCTTAAATTTACAAACATATTTTAAAATATAGACTAGGCCTTTGGCCTAGTCTTTGTCTAAGAAGGACACTCCCATGTAGCCTTTGATTGGTTTATGGTAGGACACACCTTAAGTGGATTAAGTATACAATGGGAGCCAACAGTTACTATACACTTTTTTATCTTCCTCACCTCCTGGAAGCAACTGATGAGAGAGAGAGAGAGAGAGAGAGAGAGAGAGAGAGCATTGGAGGACTGAACTGGTTGAGTATATTAGCATTCTTATGCATTTACTTTGGGATACATTCTCTTGTTGACTAAGTTTAGTTAATATTGCTTAATCTGGGTTTGTTTAAGATACAGTTACCCTGTATAATTTGTACTGGATGTTGTAGCTCTTGGTATTTCTTGAGACTTGATTTATATTTTGTAGCTTATAGATAATTGTTAATCTTCATACCTATATTATTTGTCTTCCAATAAAATAATTTTAAAAAGTGGACAACCCCTTTGGTTTAATATTCTGGTACTAATTACCACCACAGACTGATTTGACTGTTTTTTTTTTTGTTATCTTCTCTTTTTATTTTAGATTTATATATAAAAATTACTACTGTATTAGCTACTGAGATATCTGTAATATCATCTTCATATGTATTATGTAATATTGTATTTTATGACATATGCTAATAAAAGCAATTTCAACTAAAAAAATAAAATTCCACAGTTTCATACAGAGCTCAACTAAGATTATAAATGTCAGGGTTAACTCTCCCTATGAAAAATAGACTATTTTGAACCACAACTGCAGAGATAGTAAGTGATTTGATATATGATGTGTAGGGAAATCCTTGCAACATATGAAATCTAAATTATAGAGTGCTGATGTAGCACCTACAATAGATCACAATAGCGCAAAGATTATGTAATATGATTTTAGGTGGTTGAATGCTATACTACTCTACGGCTGTCTTATATATTCCTTGGAAGCACAGCAGTGTGATATAATATTTTGTAGTTAAAACTTAACCCAATTAAGTAATGATTACATGTGATACACTAGCTGAGAGTATTATATGAAGTAGGCATTTGTTTATATAAATTTTAATATGAATGAGACAGAAAAATATTTAAGTACGAACACAAGTGGCAATGAGAATTGCTGAGTGGTTGGTTCTGCAGTAAATAGTGTGAGAACTAGAACGTATGTAGAAAAGGAAGAGAAAGTCAATTTTCCAGCTGAGATATTAACTTTGGAAAAACCTTCAAGTCCGTTACTCACGATGTGGAGGAGGTAGATAGGAACTGAGATCGAAGTGAATCCTGCTTGTCAGTTCTGAACGGTGCTGCAGTTAGACTGAGGCATTCTCTGTGTCGGCGTGTGACGTCTCAGCTGGGTGGACATGCAGAGAGCCGAATTAGAAACAAGCTGAATGGAGGAAGACGGCCAAACAAAGTCTAAATGATTAGACACAAACTGAAAACAAAGTAGCAAAGTTCTATAGTTAGATATAAGGTTGCAAGTGCAAGGCTCACACAGGCTGGATACTTCAGAGAATTACCAAACAAAGTGAAACGGATGTGCAGGTAATTTATACACTCATGAATCATGAAAGTTGTAGATCCTCCTCATAAAGGAATATCAGGTAGGTTAACAGTTTAAGTTATCACAATAAATCACCTACACATCATATCTCACACTGACTATGATTCCTTTTTCTCTTGTATCCAATTCTACTGTCTGTCCCCCTTTAATCAATCAATCAATCAATCAATCAATCAATCACAAATGACTCTGCTAGGATCATATTCATTACAAATCCTCATCTGTTCCACCTTTTTAGGGCTTGATGATCAAAAGCTCTCCAGCATGGAGAGAGATTATGAGATTGTGTCTCAATCACATCCAGAACTAACAGGAGGACAAATATCTCTCAAGCTAAAATCTGCCTTTTATAAAATTCTTTGTGGGACCCCTCAGTACTGGTGAGATTTTCTTACAGGATCTTACCAGATCAGTGAGCTTTAGATCATTCGACCCTTAGTTTTCCCATTGTCTCATTTTAACTTCAAGAAAATATCCCTAGTATGCAAATTGTTTTTCATCTAGTTATTCCTCTTCTTCAACTTATCGCCTTTTCTCTAATTAGTATCTTCCACAGCTATAAGATTTTTCTAGATCTATGCATATTCTATGGAACTCTTCACCTCACTTGTCTGTATCTTTCAGAGTTTTGAGTACTCAATAAAGACACTGCTGTCTATGGATGCATATATATCAGAAGGTGTGAAGGCACTAAGCTACTAGGAAGATGATAAATAAAACATACCTTTATTTAGATTCATATTAAAAGAATGTAACAGTCTTACAGGAAAGACAGTGACCTGGGGCGTAGGTACAAACAGAGTGTGATGTCATCTCTGCTTGTTCCTACCCCCCAGGTTACTGTCTTTTCTGTAAAGAAGATACATTCTTTTAATATGAATCTAAATAAAGGTATGTTTTATTTATCATCTTCCTAGTAGCTTAGTGCCTTCACACTTCAGATACTCTGTGCACCTTTTTATACCACTAAGAGGAGAACACCTTCTGATACATTTACTAATTTGACCATGTTAATCTGCTAAATGTATTAGCTAGTATTGATAAACTAAGAATAGAAGTATTACTTCTAAAAGTTTCAATCCCCAAAATTATTTTAATAATTATAACACAGTGTTGCACACATGCACTGCCTAATGCATCTACTGTATATTTTGTTTAAAATGTATATAAGAATTTTTAAAGCTTGTGTCACTCTTTTCAGTGGCGTCACTAGGGTTGATGTCACCCGGTGCGGTAACTTATGGTGTCACCCCACCTGAGCATGCTTATATCTATCTGATATATATATTATTTTTAACACACAAACCAGTTGCATAGAAATTCATAAAATGCCACATTTTGAGTATTGAGAGAATCATTCTAAAAGCCTACTAGAGATCTGTCAGTGCACAGAGGTAAATATTAACAAGAAAAGAGAAATAAAAAAGTAGACCCTATCCAGCACAAACTCATTCAGGGCAATTGTTCTTTTCTTGATCAAACCAATATATAAGGAGACCTGCTTGTTATTAAAGTTCCCCACAAGAACTGTGCTCCCCTGTTTCTTGACACCTAACCTGCTGGAGGCAGGGACAGATAAAGCAAGGATGGGCACCAGAATGATACCAAAAGAACAAAGTAAATATGTAAATTATTTGTTTGGTGCAAACATTATATATAATATATATATATATATATATATATATATATATATATATTAAAAAAAATCTGTAGGAAAGGCAACGGTTTGGCACATTAAAATCTAAACCAAATCACATCTTACCTGACAAAGCAAAGCATGTGTCATTATTTTGGCGGGGATAACTAGCAGTTTATTGTAACTTGACACAGCAGCCAGCCCTCCTCCCCACACTAGACAGCTGTAAATCAAACCTCCGGAGCAATGGTGTTACAGCTACACTAAGGGCAGAGACGCAGCTAGTTTACAGCTGCCAAACAGCAACAGACTGACATTTAACCCCATGGTGGTTGCGTGGACTGCATGGATACTGTTGTGCTTGAGGATGAGCACAGTGGCACTTTAACTTTTATTTTTAAAGCTGATTTTGAACCTGTCAGCCCTGCCTCCTGCTTCTTCCTAAGTACCTTTTGCTTTCTGCCGCCACCCACCAGTGATACACAAAAATTTCCTGCCGCACCATTGGCTGATAGGGCACTGTTCTGATTGGAGGAGGGAGGTATATCCGGTAGAAGATAAGGTATCTTTGCCCAGCCTACTTAACATATTTAAAGAACCAGTCAACACTATACATTTGCATTATTATTATTATTATTATCAGGTATATGTAGAGCGCCAACAAATCATAATCATAATCAACAAATTCATGATAAGAAGACAATGCAATAGCACTTAGTCTGAACTTGAAATGAGTAGTAGATTTTTGTTAAATAAATCGCAAAGTTATGTCTATTTCCACTCCCCCTGTATCATGTGACAGCCATCAGCCAATCACAAATGCATATACGTATATGCTGTGAATTCTTGCACATGCTCAGTAGGAGTTGGTGACTCAAAAAGTGTAAATATAAAAAGACTGTGCACATTTTGTTAATGGAAGTAAATTGGAAAGTTGTTTTTGTAAAAAAAAAAAAAAAATATTAATTTTAACTCATCTTCACATAGATATTCAGTCAAACATTCGAAAGGTGCACACTTCCATCATTCCTTTAAAATGCAAGATACCTTTTCTCTCAAATCCTAAATTCCTGTACAGTGTTCTGGATGTAAAGGAGACACACATGCATTGTTATGCAATGCTCAAAAAAGCCCCAAAGATTTTTGAGAATCTCTCACTATGCTGGAGAGTTTTTGATTATCAGGCCCTAAAGAGGTGGAACAGATGAGAAGGGATGTATGTGTTTCCTTCACATCCAGAACTCTGCACAGGAAGACAAACATCTCTAAAGCTAAAATCTGCCTTTTATAAAAACAAATGTGAGACCTCTCAGTACTGATGAGACTTTTTTTTACATGATTTTACCAGAGCAGGGGCCTATTTATCAAGCAGTCAAGCTGCTTATTCCGCATGAGCCTTCAGGCTCACCAGAATCAGGAGTTAAGAAGCAGCAGTCATAAGACCACTGCTCCTTAAATCCTCCTCTACCTCTGAGGTTGCGGACAGCAATCATCCCAATCCGATATGATTGGGATGATTGACACCCCCTGCTAGAGGCCGATTGGCAGCAAATCTGCAGGGGGCGGCATTGCATAAGCATTTCACTAGAAATGCTTATGCATTGATAAATGCCAACAGCGTATGGTGTCGGCCATTATCGATGTGGGGTTGACATGATCCACTACAGTGGATCATGTCCACCCGCACATTGATAAATCGGCCCCCATGTTTCCCAATTGTCTCAATTTAACTTCAAGAAAATATCCCTAGTAGGCAAATTATTATTGATCTACTCAATCCTCTTTACAGTGTCAACTTATCACCTTTTCTCTAATTAGTATCTACCACATCTATAAGACTTTTCTATGCATATTCTATCGAACTCTTCCCCTCACTTGTCTCTATATTTTAGAGTTTTGAGTACTCCTCAAAGACACAGCTCTTCATGGATGCATATAGCTTACATGTACTAAGTTCTATGACATTTTCCCTGAATGAACTCAAGTATTTCATTTAGTATATGTTACGTAACAGATCAGAGCTACATTTTTAACATAGTAAAATTGCATTTTTATTTAGTAATTATACACCTAATTTCATAGTGCTACAGAATGTGTATGAAAATAATAATAATGCCACGTTGGCCCTCATTCCATCTAAAAAGGTATGCAGGCGGGGCAATTGGCTCAATGCTGTTTTACCCTTATTTACCCTCTTCCTTCATTCGTGGTGATTGATGATGGGTCTTGCACAAAGACTTCCTTGCATGAGAGCAGTCTGTTTACCTTTGGGCAATAGACACTGTATCTGTGAATAGGAATACAAGATAACAGTAAAATCTTGTTAAACTTGCAAAAAGCTATACATAAAAGGCATTTCTCAAGCATTTCAAGGAGATTTCATAAGGGTTTTCACTGACCTTGACAGAAGCAAAAGAAACATACCCAAAGCTAAAGAGTTTTCTTTTTCTCTAACAGTTTTAATCTTCATATTCATTCATTATGTGTGTAATTAATAAACATCATATCATTTTGAGTAAGTTAGCTTAATTGTGTGAAGTGTGAATATATATACAGTATATATATATATATATATATATATATATATATATATATATATATATATATATATATATATATATATATACACACACAGTATATACCAGGATTTAAATTTCTACTCCCAGGTGAGTAACAAATTACAGCATATGAGGTAAAAATGTTGAGGCTTGCAAGAAAATAAAACTGTAGCAAGTAAGTTATCAATCCTCTCCCACCAATTAAATATAAAAAAAACATTTTCTCAACACAAACTACTATTGAATTTAATGAAGTAAAAATCCTCTGGAAAACCATAAAATGACCAATGGGATTTCTAATCCTTTTTTGAATTAGAAAATCCTTGTTGAAAGCAATGCAAAAAAATATTTTCTGATTAGAATAGACTTTGTTGGTATTGGTGAGAAGTGGAAAAATGGGTGGTCATACTATTGTATATTACTTAACAGACAGTATATCCAAAAAATCTAATTCTACTAAAATGTTTACTTTACTGTCCCAGTAATATATGGCTTTCCTTTTATTTTTTATTTTGTGTATAGAATAAAACCAATATTGTTATGTAGAGATATGTACAATAAGTGAAACAATTAGATGATAGGGAGAACATTTTTACACATCCTTCAGTGGCTTCTTTTGCATTTCTAGAGTGTTTTGAGGTAGTGTGGTGACACATAAAGAGAGCTGTTGCTAGCATGAATGGTGAATCAGGACAAAAATGCAAACTTTAACCCCCATAGGGAAAACTGCATCAACATAAATGGTTCATTCAATGAAACCAATACACATCATATCCAAAATGTGAATTCTTGCTGAAAAGCAAAGTATAATATAGACCACAAAGTGATAAAGACAGAGTTACTGTGAGTAACAGTTAAACTGATGACTAGTAACATAAACAGGCAAAGTCATTCAGTAACATCTAGGAGTTACAGCGATTTAGGGCATAGTTATATATTAAAGGGACAGTTTACTCCAGAATTATTATTGTTTAAAAGATAGAGGGGGCTTGACGGCTGTGTTTCTGGTGAGTTTTCAGACTCGCCAGAAACAGCAGTTATGAAACAGCGGTCACAAAGACCGCTGCTCCATAACCCTGTCCGCCTGCTCTGAGCAGGCGGAAAGGAATCGCAACAATTCAACCCGATCAAGTACGATCAGGTTGATTGACACCCCCTTCTGGTGGCCCATTGGCCGCGAGTCAGCAGGGGGCAGCGTTGCACCAGCAGCTCTTGTGAGCTACTGGAGCAATGTTAAATGCGGAGAGCGTATTGCTCTCCGCATTCAGCGATGTCTTGCGGACCTGATCCGCACTGTCGGATCAGGTCCACAAGACATTTCTTAAATATGCCTCAGATAATCCCTTTATTACCCATTCCCCTGTTTTTCATAACCAACACGGTTATATTAATATACTTTTTACCTCTGTGATTACCTTGTATCTAAGCCTCTGCAGACTGCCCCCTTCTTTCAGTTCTTTTGACAGACTTGCATTTAGCCAATCAGTGCCTCTCATTTGTCAGTCAATGGGCATGGTCACAATGTTAGCTATATGAAACACATGAACTAACGCCAGATGGATACATTGTCAAGTAGAGAACCTGTCCTCCTGCATTCACCACTTGCAATGCAGCATTGTGTGGCATAATTTACCATTGCACAACAGCTCTCTTGTGAAGTGTAGCCTACTGCTCTTGTGCAACCAATTGCATGAGAGAAGGGTCTGTCAGTCATCCTGAACAAATGAGGTAATTATCTCAACACCTCTGAGGTGGTGAAAAGGATAGAGAAGCAGTTTCAGTTTGGGCTTGCATATGTGAGCCAGGACCACAGAGCTGCAGAAAATACAACTTGATACATTTTCCCCAATGTAAAACTTTGTGGAAATATGCTGAAGCATGGGAGCAGTGACTTGTCATGTCCATTAACTATTGACCAGTACAGATAATATAGCTGTTGCAGTAGAGAGACATATGACAAAGCCAAATAATGAAACTAAATCATTTTCAGAAACTTGGGAAGCCATTTGTTAAATACCATCAGTCTTATTCTGTTGGCTAATGTTGCATACATTACTTTCCTACTGCACCCATAACATTAACCATTTACTTCCTATATTACAAGTACTTTCTCATGCAAACATTGCACATATTTTTAAATTATCTCCCAAACTACACATAAACACACCTAGACGTGCCACAGATTCACACCAAACCAGGTTTACATTTCACAACACTTTATATATCATATACAAATTGAAGACCTGTGTGAGAATGTTAAATATTTACCCTTTTTTGCTATAATTATGAAAAGTGCCTGTCTATCACCACTTTTTCTGTTGCCCCCCCCCCCCCCCCCCATAGAGAAGCACCTCAAAAGTTTTTCATTATATAAGTGCCTGGAGGGAGTCAGGTTTACTGAGGCTCCATCACAGAGATATATGAGACTCCAAGCCTCATCTTTTCCTGCATAGTAGCAAATCATTTCCTCAGTATAGACTGTTCTATAAATGCCAGCATGATGTAGCAATACATACTACACAACTTGACAAGACTTGTACAAATAGATTAATTTTAAAAAAAAATATTAAAAAAATTAATAATAATAATAAAAATAGGGAAAATAAATAACAAAGAATCATAAAATGAGGATTTATAGGGAGAGAGAGAGAGAGAGAGAGGAGGGAGAGGAGAGAGAGGGGAGAGAGAGAAGAAAAAGAGGGGAGAGAGAGAGGAGAGAGAGAGAGAGAGAGAGAGAGAGGAGAGAGAGAGAGAGAGAGAGAGAGAGGAGGGAGAGGAGAGAGAGGGGAGAGAGAGAAGAAAAAGAGGGGAGAGAGAGAGAGAGAGAGAGAGAGGAGAGAGAGGAGAGGGAATATTTACATATAAAGATTCTAGCAGTTCTCATTTAAAGACCTCCCTTGTTCACCAAGTAACTTCCGTTCTTATCTACCAGCTAATGGCTCAGTCTAGACCCCACAGTGTGACATAAAAGGTGATAAAACATTGTTTCAAGTGTACCCCACCAACTTTCATTTCCAGTATGCGAACTTGGTCTAGTGCACAGCCTTTACCACCACACTCTAATTCTGCTGGGTCTCTCCTAGTAACTCTGATTAAGATTTGCAAAAGGGACATCACAATAGTGACACATTTAAAACAGAATGCCTCCCAATAACTGGTATAAATGTGCCTAGTTTATTCATGTTTTTAAGCTGCAATCTGAGATAACATCTTTGAGATGCTGCCCATTCCATATTTATCATGTAACAGAAAAAAAACGCCAATTCCCTCTGAGCTGCTTGGAAAACTACTACTTGCAAAGTACTATCATTTTTAGAGGGACACCGAACCCAAATGTTTTCTTTCATGATTCAGACAGAGCATGCAAATTTAAGCAACTTTCTAATTTACTCCTATTATTAAATTTTCTTCATTCTCTTGGTATCTTTATTTGAAAAGCAAGAATGTAAGTTTAGATGCTGGCCCATTTTTGGTGAATAACCTGGGTTGATCTTGCTGATTAGTGGATAAATTCTCCCACCAATAAACAAGTGCTGTCCAGAGTTCTTAACCAAAAATTGGCTGGCTCCTTAGCTTAGATGCCTTCTTTTTCAAATAAAGATAGCAAGTGAACAAATAAAAATTGATAACAGGAGTAAATTAGAAATTTGCTTAAATTGCATGCTCTATATAAGTCACGAAAGAAAACATTTGGGTTCAGTGTCCCTTTAGCATGGAGCATCTGGACACTGCTTAAACTTCACCAATGAAAACATTTTTTGTCAGTACACTTTAACTTGCATTCTTATACATTAAGTTCATATACATTAGTTAGGTTAGTTAATTTTAGATGTTTCCATTTGTATTTCAAGACAAATTAACAATCTTCAGGTTTCTGAAAGTACAACAGAGTTAATGTTTCCTGGCTGTGTGAATATGCCAAAAGGTATTTAGCACACCTAAGACATGTGATTGATAATTGCAAGATTCATATTTATACCATGTATACAGGTGTGGAACTACCATTGGTGCAGTGGCACCATGGCCCAAGTGCTGGGGGAGGGGGCATAGCAACCAGTATATACACAGGTGTGTGCAGAATGTGTGCAATCCTAATGTAGGGGAGCATTTTATTACTGCAGGTTGCAGGTCTATATATCTATCTATTTATTACTACTACTTACTACTGAGTTACCATTAGGTGGCCCCCAAAAAACTTGCACAAGGGTCCCCTAACAGTGGCAACAGGGCTCAAGTGCTGGGGGGGAGGCATAGCAGCCATACATATAGCTATACATAAGTGTGTGCAGAATGTGTGCAATCCTAATGTAGGGGAGCATTTTATTATTGCAGGTTGCTGGTCTATCTATCTTTCTACTGTATCTATCTATCTATCTATCTATCTATCTATCATCTATTTATTACTACTACTTATTTATCCATTTATTACTACTAATTTTATATCTATGTATTACTACCACTTATCTTTTTATTACTACTACTTATCTATTTATTACTACTACTTATCTATCTATTTATTACTACTAATTATCCATCTATTTATTACTACTACTTATCTATTTATTACTACTACTTATCTATCTATTTATTACTACTAATTATCTATCTATTTTTACTACTACTTATCTATTTATGACTACTACTTATATATCTATTTATTACTACTATTTATCTATGTATTACTACTACTTCTCTATTTATTACTACTACTTATCTAACTAATGTTTTCTACTACTAATCTATCTATCTATCTATCTATCTATTTACTACTACTTATCTATGTATTACTATCTATCTATGTATTACTTATCTATCTATTTTTTACTACTACTTATCTATCTATTTATTACTAATACTTATCTATTTATTTCTACTACATATCTATTTATTACTACTACTTATCTATCTATTTATTGCTACTACTTATCTATTTATTACTACTACTTATCTATCTATTTATTACTACTACTTATCTATGTATTACTTCTAATTACCTATATATTAATACTACTTATCTATTTATTTATTACTACTACATATTTATTTATTTCTACTACTTATCTATTTATTACTACTACTTATCTATGTATTACTACTACTTATATATCTATTTACTACTACTTATATATGTATTACTACTACTTATCTATCTATTTATTACTACTACTTATCTATTTATTACTTCTAATTATCTATCTATGTATTACTACTACTTATCTATTTATTTATTACTACTACTTATCTATCTATTTATTATTACTGCTTATCTATCTATTCATTACTACTACTTATCTATTTATTACTTCTAATTATCTATCTTTTTATTACTACTACTTATCTATTTATTTATTACTACTACTTATCTATTTATTTCTACTACTTATCTATTTATTACTACTACTTATCTATTTATTACTACTACTTGTATATCTATTTACTACTACTTATCTATGTATTACTACTACTTATCTATCTATTTATTACTACTACTTACTACTGAGTTACCATTAGGGTGGCCAAAAAAAATATTTGCACAAGGGCCCCCTGTTTAGTAGGTCTGCTACTGGTTTATGTGTGTATAATAAATCTTGCTGTTATTTATAGGATGTAATATGAAAAACATAAATGTTAAAAACTGTTTTCTTAGTTACAGTGCCTTACCCCACATACCAACAGGTTGTCACTTAAAGACATATTTTAATACATCAGGAACAGTATTATGTGCCATAGAGAATCACATAAGTGTGAAGTTGGTTAATGTGACTGTTCTGGCTGGCCCTTACTGTGAAGCATTTCTTTTTTTATAAAATTGAAAGTGACTACTCCAGATAATCCCTTTTATTACATATTCCCCAGTTTTGCATAACCAACATGGTTAAATTAATGTATTTTTTCCTCTGTGATTACCTTGTATCTAAACCTCTGCCGACTGCCCCCTTATTTCAGTTCTTTTGACAGACTTGAATTTTAGCCAATCAGTGCTGACTCATAAATAACTCTACAGAACATTGAGAACAATGTTATCTATGTTATCTATGTTTAGCTGTGAACAACTGTCAAAATGCACTGATATAAGAGGCAGCCTTCAAAGGCCTAGAAATTATTATATGAGCCTACTTAGGTTTAGCCTTCAACAAAGAATACCAAGAGAACAAAGCAAATTAGATGAAAGTGGCATGCCCTATCGGAATCACAAAAGTTTAATTTTGACTAGACTTATCCCTTTAAAGGTGAGCAGTATAGCCTGACTCACAGACTCATTAAAAAAAGTATGTGCTTTAATAAAAAGTATACATTGTGAAACACAATAGCAAGTATATATTGTGAAACACAATAGCAAATTGAGATAAAGCAGAAAGATAAAATACAGGACAATAGAGTCTTTAAAAATTCCCAGCCAAGCTCAAGGAACACCTCAGAATGACTACGCCAGACACTCGTTCATGTCTAAGAGGTCTCCAAGGCACCGTTCTATCCAGTGAGAATATTTTCCCATAGCAAAACAAAGATATGGATACAGGTACAAATCCTCTAATCTAGAATATCAAAATCCAAACTTTTTAATTTATATTTTTTAAAAATAAAATTATTAAAAATTACTATACTTCCCCACCTGTTAGTCACACTTTTTTATGCCTGTGTCTTTGGTTTGGTTTTTGGTTTCTAAAATACAAATAATAGTCTATATTTATTTAAAACAACAAATATTACCTTTCTGACTCGGGCTTCCGGTGGATGACGCCATGCACATAGTGAGCGTGATGAGGAGTGTGTTCTAGAGGAAAAAGGGACACGCTATAGGGCATGGAGAACCCGTGTGGAAGCCTTTCATGAGGAGAACCGCAGGCTGGATCCTTCAGCAGACCGCCACACACTGACCTGGCACCAAGGAAGTGCTCGAGGCTTGTTGCAGGAGACAAACAGAAGTTTAGCTCCAGGTTATACCACTGCCCCTGTTGAGACTATTTTCCCCCCTTTGGAGGATTCTGCAGGGGGTGGCAATCTCCGGGGTAGGAGCGGCAGCACCTGAGTAACCGAAGTTACTGATGCACTCTACAAAGAAACCAGAGGGAAGTACTCCTCTCTAAGGTAGGACTGTACCTAATAGAAATAGTGCATGCGCACATAGCAGTTGACAAAGTGGTTAAGAACAGTGCCTAATTTATTGCTACAGGATAAGTACCCAAGATTTAAGTGCCTAAGTGCCTAAGGATAATAACCCAAGTGCTCTATAGTGGCCAAGGTATTATTACAGGATAAGATTTAAAGCTGATTGCCCTACCAGAAGCACCTGATTTTTGAATGGAGAGTGCCACTGGGATAGATGCAAGGGAGGTGGAGGGAGGACAAGCAGGAAGGAAGAAGGGCATATTGTTTTTGAGCATGGACCTGTCTAGAGGCAATTAACATATATGTGTCTTTCTGAGAATAAGGAATAATAAGGATAACTTCAACACGTCACAAAGCAAGTTTAGTGCTACTGAACTATCAGGAGTACAGCTGAGTGTTGTTTTTGATTATTGCTGAGTCGACCTAAAGGAGGGACAGTGTTCCAAACTGTACTATTATAAAGGGCAAAAACACCTGGGATTTGTGCAAAAAGAGATACTTGGAAAAGGGACAATACTGTCATTCATACAAAGGAGGACACCAGACGGCCTTTAAATCTGGCTGTAGTAATCGTTCATGCAAAAAAGCCAAAATAAGAATTGACATATGGAAGATATCTTGGAACTGTCCTGCAACATAGGCGGCTTGTTTATGATGTATTAAGCTATTTGTACATTATGCTGGTGTTAACCATGTTATGGAAGGAGGCTGAGTCACTGAGTTAACAAGTGAAATACTTAAATGCTGAGAACTTAGTGCATATTGAGTAATTTAGATAACTATGCAGAGAAGGAGTAATTAATAGCAAGTGTTAATTTTATAGTACGAAAGCCTTAGGCCGCAGTTTTTAGTGTGGCAACTTTTCTGTATTTCATGCTATGACTATCAGACATTTGATATATATATATGAGACTTATATACATAACAAAGTAGTATATTACATCTCATTGAGATAACTGTCTAGTAAAATATACAAGGTGCAATTTGCATCCTAATAACTGAGGCTCTTGTTGAAGTGGTCAAAGGTGAGACCTCACATAAAGTTATATTTTAATAAATGGCTAAACGTTAATTGTAAGGGCAGTAAGATAGTCAAGGTTTAACTGGAAGAAACCGTGTATTAGGGGATGCCACTGTCAGGTATATATGTCAGATTATTGGATGGACAGTAAATTCCGCTACTATATTATATATTCCTTTTTGTAAACTGTTTCAATGCTGATTAGTGGATAAATACCACATATATAAGAGGTATATACTTACAATAAGCTATTATATTATATCACACAGAGGCAACTGCACAGTAAAATGTTTATGGAGGTTTGTTTCTACCCCAATAATCGCTATCTGGTAAAAAGGCATAATTAGGGAACTACGTTATAATCAGACAGCGATGTTGATTGTGATGGGCAATTTAAATGTTTCTTGTCTTAGCTAATCTTTTTTCTCAAATCTATAAGGGTTAAACAACTGTATATAAAATCAGCTACATTTATTTTCTGTTGCTTGCTTAACATTATATGTACCAATATACATAATTATATACCAAATACATCTATCAAATATATCTAATCAATACCTTCTTGCATTATAGAACTTGTTGCAGTCATAGTATTGTAGGCTAACACAAGTCTGGTAAAAGTCCACTTTCTTTCTTTCCTAACAAAAGATATAAGGAGGGTGGTGCATATAGAACATACACCACACTCCTAGGGGGCGCTAACAATAAGCAGCAAACAGGTAAGCAAATATATACAGATAATTAAGAGAATATACAATAAACCTAGCACACTTATATCAGATTATTAGAGATGATATGCTCACAGATGATATTGGTGTAATCAAATAACAAAATGTCCGCACAAAGAATAATCCAAAAGAAAGAAGGCAGCTCTCTGTCATAGGACGGTCATCCTGGTGTGGTGTGATCTATAAGAAAAAGAAGCACAGAGGCGCCAACATGGCCTAGTAACGTCACGGCAGTCGGATACAAAACATCAGCAGGATAGGAAATATACTCACAAGCGTAGCGCACCCAAATGGTGCTATTGTGGCAGCCTGGAACATCAAACAGTGGTCCAGCTCACTGGTGTCTCCAGCCAGATAGAGATGATCCTTGGCGAGGGCCTATCCTATGATGCCTATAAGGGCAAAAAAGGCACACACATAGCCCAGTAACGTTTGTACACCAGATAAAAAAGGATTCAAGGTTGTACTTACAGTAAACAAAGCACCACCAGGTGCAATATCAGCAGTACTGGGACCTCTCAGCCGCCCAGTGGACTGTGGAATCCAATTTGCAGGATGCAGAAAATCACCACTTTGGAAGATAGGACTAGCACACACACTCTGCCCCCAAACAGGAGCAGAATAATTGTGATAAAGCAAGTGTATATTTAAAAACTTTTATTTTAAAAACAGCGACATGTTTCTCAGCCACCACAAGCTGTTTCCTCAGGCTAGCCTGAGGAAACAGCCTGTGGTGGCTGAGAAACATGTTGCTGTTTTTAAAATAAAAGTTTTTAAATATACACTTGCTTTATCACAATTATTCTGCTATAATAGACAGAGCACATAGGACAGGTCCTTTGAAACAATATTGTGGTTAATAATAGCTATGGCTAATATCAATATTGTATCCTGGAATGTTGAAGGCATAACTATCCCTATAAAATAAATGTATTCTATCATATTTTAAAAAGAACCGGGCAGATATTGCATTAATACAAGAAACGCATCTCTCTAAAAAAGAAAATGAAAAACTAAAAGCAAACTGGGTTGATGAGGTCATAGCGACACTGTGTATATCAAGGAGTGGCAATACTTTTTCATCATAACCTTGAGTATCAAATTTTATATAAAGATATAGATCCAAATGAGAGATATATTATAATTAAAGTTTTAATTAGGGATAAAATATTTGTATTATGCAATGTATATGGTCCCAACAGGTTAGATGCCTGTTGGGGCCAAGAACAAGCTTTATGTATTTATGGATCTAAATATGATAATCGTGGGTGATTTTAATATGGTATTCCAAAATTTGGATATACTGCAAGCCGGGGATCCTGATAAAAGGAAGGGACAGTCTAAGATAACTAGTAAACCTTTAAGAAGCTTGTGTAATGCATTACAACTAACAGATATATGTCGCTTATATAACCCTAACATAAGAGCATATACATGTGAATCTAAGAAATATAAGTAATTCTCCAGGTTAGACTTCGTTTTAATTTCAGACAGAGTTCTTGGCTTAAATCTAGAAACAGGAATAGGAGACTTTACAATATCAGACCAAGCAATAATATCATTAAAATTATATTGGGAAGAAGTAACAAATGATATACAAAAAGCTATAATTTCCTTAGATTCTTCTCCGCTAACTTTAAATTAAAGAATTGGCTTATTCATAAATGGCGTACATATAAGAAAGATAACCAAGCATATATATATAGAGAAAAGACTTTTTGGGAAGCGGCGAAAGCGGTACTAAGAGGGAAATCAGAATGTATTATATGAAATGGAGGAAAGAGATAAACAAAAAAGAACTTGACTCCTTTCGGTACCTGAAAAATAGATACAATGCATATATAAGTGCCCCAAATAAGGAGAACTGGGACAGATGTATAAAAGCAAAAGCTGAATGGTAAGTGATTGCAGAACAAGAAAGTTTTATAAAAGATCTTAGATATAGAGCTAGATACCATAGATACGGAGATAAAATAGGTAAACTCTTAGCCTAGTGTGTCAATGTAAAGGAGAAACAGAACTCTATTAAAAAGATTAAAGTGGGAGATAATCTAATAATAGAGCCCGCAAAAATAAGGGAAGAATTTTTCCACTTTTTCTAAAAATTATACTCTCCTGCTGGGATAGACATGGCAAATAAATCTGTATTTTGGCAAGATATCTCTCTCCCTAGTCTCAAAGCTGATAATTTGCTGTCTCTAAATGCTCCAATATCCACTTTGGAAGCCCAACAAGCAATAGATAATGTTAAACTGAATAAAGCTGCAGGACCGGATCTATTGCCTGGAGAATTTTATAAAATCTTAAAAGATTATATAGTTCCTATTTTAACAGGTTTATTCAACTGCTATTTCATCAATGGGAAAATTCCACCCTGATACTTTACTGTATCACTAATTACTCTGATACATAAAAAAGGGGAAAACCCAGAAAGTGTAGATTCTTATAGGCCAATTTCACTACTCAATGCAGACTATAAATTATTAACCAGTATTCTAGCTAAAAGATTAAAAAAAGTAATTGAGCCATTGATAAATATAGACCAAACAGGATTCACGCCCAATAGAAATCCCTCTGCTAATCTTCGTAAAATGTTTTTAATATTAGACTCTTGCTGGAACATGAGTAAAGAAGAGGCTAAGAAAAAGCATGTCCAAGACGTGGCTATATTGTTTATTGATGCACAAAAAGCATTTGATTCTATAACTTGGAACCATCTGTTCACCACATTAGACCGGTTTGGGATTAAAAATCAGTTTCCAGAGTTCATTAAATAATTTTATAGTAAAGCTTCATCTGCCCTTTTAATAAACGGTATAAGGACAAAAAGTTTTGAGTTAGCTAAAGGGACACATCAAGGATGCCCCATCTCGGCGCCCCTTTTATTCAATATGGCAATAGAGCCTTTAGCAATCAAACTCAGAGAAATATTGGAAGGAATCCATATTGGGGAAACAAAATTTAAATTATTATTGTACGCAGATAAACTATTGCTATTTATTAAAGAGGTCAAGGTAGAAGTTCCAAAAATATTAAATATAGTAAAGATATTTAGTTCTATTTCAGGATATCAGATTAATGCATCCAAATCTGAACTATTCTGGATCTTTCAAGATGTTAAAAGGGATATACAATCACTGTTTAAAGAAATATTTACCCAATTTACCTATCTCTGCATCAATATATGTGGTAATCCGAATCAATGGTATAAAATTAATTATAAGCCTATTATCAGCAAAGTAAAACAAGATTTAGAAAATTGGATGAGACTCCCATTATCACTGCAAAAGAAATAAAAAAGAAATACATGTCTATATGCACAATTATTAAAGCTTGGCATAATATATGCAAACTAATAAAGGTAGATCCTACAATTTCTAATAAATTGCCCATAGTAGGGAGTCCATATTTTATTGAAGGAGTCCATAACAAAATCTTTAAAATCGGGGCCAATAAAGGCTTAAAATATATTTATCAGTTAAAGAATGCCCTAATATTCTCTCGTTTGAAGAGGTAAAACAACAATTTAACTTAGCAAATTCTGATTTTTATGCATATTTGCAAACTCACCATTGGTATAATACATATGCTAAGAGACCTAATTGTGAATGGATACACTTGGGGATACAGTCGGGCCTTATTCTGTATGCTGAAAGTATCCATTCAATTAATTACTGGATCAAATTGATACTGAATCATTCAGGAAATGTAAACCTACAGAGTTTAGTATTAAGTTGGCAACCAGAGATAGACAAAAAAGATATAACTAGAAGTATTACAAAAGTGGAAGAAGCCACTTTAGCAACAAGCTGGAGAGAAAGTCATTTCAAATTGTTGACTATGATATATATATATTACACCCACAATTTTAAACAAATGGTTTCCTAAATTGACTCATAACTGCCCTTGATGCTCAAACCCCAGTGCAAATGTAATGCACATGCTATGGATTGCCCTAAAATATATACATTTTGGTCTATAATAAGTTTTTGGCTAAGTAAAATCTTACAGTTATCAATCAAGCTAGAGAAACAACATATTCTCTTATTGTTTGACTCGGATAGGTGCAGACAGATCAATGCAGGCTTTATCAATTGCAGGATATTGGGTGGGAGATACTTAATCCTTAAAAACTGGAAGAATAAAAAATCTCCTTCAATACATAGGGGGGTAGTTATCAAGCCGTCTACTTTTCTGGCTTCGCCGGCCCAATACGCCCGCCTAAGCTCGCCTCACATCGCCGCGGACCTGAAAAAATACGCCTAAGTTATCAAATAAAGCTGTCAAAAAGCCGCGGGGCGATGAGCAGCGGACTGTGACAGTTATCACTCATCCGATCTCGCTGCCCTTCGGCTTTTTCCCAGCTTTATTGCTAGCCTGTCACTAAGCACTCACACTAAACTACACTGTTCTACCCCCTATACCGGCGCCCCCGGAGCCTCCCGCAACTCAATAAAGTTACTAACCCCTAAACCGCCGCTCCTAGATCCTGCCGCAACTCTTATAAATGTATTAACCCCTAAACCGCCGCTCCTAGACCCTGCCGCAACTCTTATAAATGTATTAACCCCTAAACCGCCGCTCCCGGACACCGCTGCCACCTACAGTATACCTAGTAACCCCTATCCTGCCCCCCCTACACCGTCGCCCTCTATAATAAAGTTATTAACCCCTATCCTGCTGATCCCGCACCTCTCCGCAACTAAATAAATAGTTTAACCCCTAAACCGCCGCTCCCTGAACCCGCCGCAACCTATATTAAACCTATTAACCCCTATCCTGTCCCCCTACACCGTCGCCACCTATAATAAATTTAATAACCCCTAATCTGCCCCCCTTACACCGTCGCCACCTATAATAAATTTATTAACCCCTAATCTGCCCCCCACTACACCGCCGCCACTGTAATAAAATTATTAACCCCTAAACCTAAGTCTAACCCTAACCCTAACGCCCCCCTAACTTAAATATTAATTAAATAAATCTAAATAAATTAACTCTTATTAACTAAATGAATCCTATTTAAAACTAAATACTTACCTTTAAAATAAACCCTAATATAGCTACAATATAAATAATAATTATATTCTAGCTATGTTAGGATTTATTTTTATTTTACAGGTACCTTTCAATTTATTTTAACCAGGTACAATAGCTATTAAATAGTTATTAACTATTTAATAGCTTACCTAGCTAAAATAAACTGAAATTTACCTGTAAAATAAATCCTAACACTACACACCTAACACTACACTATACTTTAGGATTCTATCAGCCAATCGGAATTAAGGTAGGAAAATTCTGATTGGCTGATGGAATCAGCCAATCAGATTCAAGTTCAATCCGATTGGCTGATCCAATCAGCCAATCAGATTGAGCTCGCATTCTATTGGCTGATCGGAACAGCCAATAGAATGCGAGCTCAATCTGATTGGCTGATTCCATCAGCCAATCAGATTTTTCCTACCTTAATTCCGATTGGCTGATAGAATCCTATCAGCCAATCGGAATTGAGGGGACGCCATCTTGGATGACGTCCCTTAAAGGAGCCGTCATTCGTCGTAGTCCGTCGGTGAAGAAGGTGGTTCCGCGTCGGCGGAAGGAAGATTCAAGACCCGGCTTGGAAGATGACTTCGCCCGGATAGAAGACCTCTTCAGCGCCTCTTTGAAGATGACATCGGCCGGATCGAAGACTTTTCTTCAGCGCCGCCTGGATGATGACTTCATCGGATGGAAGATTTCTTCAGCGCCGTTTGGAGGATTAACTTCTTCCGCTCCGGAATGTCCTCTTCAGTTCCATCGGTGGCTCGGCTGAGTGAAGACAACTAAAGGTAGGATAATCTTCAGGGGATTAGTGTTAGGTTTTTGTAAGGGGGGTTTGGGTTAGATTAGGGGTATGTGGGTGGTGGGTTTTAATGTTGGGGGGGGGTTGTATTTTTCTTTTACAGGCAAAAGAGCTGTTTTCTTTGGGGCATGCCCCCACAAATGGCCCTTTTAAGGGCTGGTAAGGTAAAAGAGCTTTGAACTTTTTTAATGTAGAATAGGGAAGGGCATTTTTTTATTTTGGGGGGGTTTGTTATTTTATTAGGGGGCTTAGATTAGGTGTAAGTAGCTTAAAATTGTTGTAATATTTTTAACATGTTTGTAACTTATTTTTTTATTTTTTGTAACTTAGCTTTTTTTATTTTTTGTACTTTAGTTAGTTTATGTAATTGTATTTAATTGTAGTTATTTGTAGGTAGTTTATTTAATTAATTTAATGATAGTGTAGTATTAGGTTTAATTGTAACTTAAGTTAGGATTTATTTTACAGGTAATTTTGTATTTCTTTTAGCTAGGTAGTTATTAAATAGTTAATAACTATTTAATAACTATTCTAACTAGCTAAAATAAATACAAAGTTACCTGTAAAATAAATATAAATCCTAAGATAGCTATAATATAATTATTAATTATATTGTAGCTATCTTCGGGTTTATTTTACAGGTAAGTATTTATTTTTAAATAGGAATAATTTATTAAAGTATAGTGTAGTGTTAGGTGTAATTGTAACTTAGGTTAGGATTTATTTAACAGGTATATTTCTCTTTATTTTAGCTAGGTAAGCTATTAAATAGTTAATAACTATTTAATAGCTATTGTACCTGGTTAGAATAAATTGAAAGGTACCTGTAAAATAAATATAAATCCTAAGATAGCTAGAATATAATTATTATTTATATTGTAGCTATATTAGGGTTTATTTTAAAGGTAAGTATTTAGTTTTAAATAGGATTCATTTAGTTAATAAGAGTTAATTTATTTAGATTTATTTAATTAATATTTAAGTTAGGGGGGGCGTTAGGGTTAGGGTTAGACTTAGGTTTAGGGGTTAATAATTTTATTACAGTGGCGGCGGTGTAGTGGGGGGCAGGATAGGGGTTAATAAATTTATTATAAGTCGCGACGGTGTAGGGGGGGCAGATTAGGGGTTAATAAATTTATTATAGGTGGCGACGGTGTAGAGGGGGCAGGATAGGGGTTAATACATTTAATATAGGTTGCGGCGGGTTCAGGGAGCGGCGGTTTAGGGGTTAATACATTTATTATAGTTGCGGTGGGCTCCGGGAGCGGCGGTTTAGGGGTTAATATGTATAGAGTAGCTTGCGGTGGACTCCGGGAGCGGCGGTTTAGGGGGTAATAACTTTATTTAGTTGCGGCGGTGTAGGGGGGACAGATTAGTGGTGTTTAGACTCGGGGTACATGTTAGGGTGTTAGGTTTAGACAGCTCCCATAGAAATCAATGGGATGTCTGTCAGCAGCGAACT